>NC_136934.1:4502522-4615022 GCF_949987615.1 Pollachius pollachius | reverse complement strand
TTGTCAGTAGGGCATTAAAACTGAGACACATTTCTTACCTCAAGACCTGAGAGGAATCTCTCCCTTCTCTCTCTTGATGTTTGTACAGGAGGCCGCCGTTATATTCTGATCCGACTCTACGTTCTCTGTTGGTTTGGTTTCGTCTCTGTTCTGTTGGTTTCCTTTTGGTCCCTATGGGTTTTCTTTGCCATACAATTTGAATATATATGACATGAAATTGAATATATATTCAAACATGCTGTGTCGAAAGAAAAACCCCTACATGATGGCATATTTAAACAAACGAGTTAGTCAATGTGTATGTGTATACTAGAAAGACATTTAGAGACACACTATAGGCCCTTACACTTAGAATACGGAGACAGAAGATCACGTTGGATTGGCTGCCGTTTACCATGTTGATATAAGCTGGTTTCTTGTGGCTTCAGTGGTAGTACAGTATACTCTTGCTGTGATCTAAGTGTTTGATGTCAAGAGAAAAACACTCACTTCAACCCTGTCCTAACAGCTGCACTCACTAAAAACAAGCCGGTGCAATATATGATTGTAAGTATATAGGCTACTGTATTATAAACAGTCACAATACTGTATACGCTTCGAACCTTAGCATATATATTCAATATCCGAAGACTTCTTTTTTTTTCTCTCCAAATAAAAATCATGAATGACTCCCAACTTTTATTTTTTGACCGGTTCCAACGGATCAAATTATCTATGCGTTGGTTATCGTTTGGAAAAGTAATCCAGATCAAAGTGGAAACGGGTCCATGCAGAATGTTGGGCGCCCTCGTCAGGGGAGCGGTCTGAAGTTCTGCTTCCTACAATAGCTCGGCTGATACAATCACTTCTCTCAATATCCTGCGCTTTGTATGAAGGTGTTTTACTGTTGCCGTTGTCTTGTCTCAGAGCATTTTATGACTGTACCTTGATTGTAGAAGCCCCTATTTTGTAATGAGAGGTATTTCAGATTATGTGCTGTTGTACATTCAATGTATTGTATGAAGAACGTTAAATAAATGCCGTTTTAAAATTGTCTTTTTTGTATTGCAATTCATCCAATCGGGCTGCTTGATGGGCCTTTGATGTGCTCTTATTGTGAATAAAATCGCAGGTGGTAATTGCAGCGTAACACCACTAGAGGGCAGTCCAGGATAATCATCCGAAGATACTTTCTGAAATGAAACCGCACTATGCCACTCGCGTAAAGCAATGCAAAGCGAGACTTTTTTTTTATTAACTAAGCAAATGGATCTTTAATACGATCACTAATAACTACTTATCCTGATGTAATAAATAATGGGCCTACAACCTACAATCTCCTCCACCCAAATGGCTTATCGACGAGGAGACTGATGAAATCGCAGCTCCAGTAGCGCTTGCGTTCCCTACCTTGTGAAATCCTTCACCAAAATATATATATTGCAGACCATGCAAAATATGCGCTAATTCACGTCTGAAAGGAAACGTCAGATTATCGAATTACTACCAGCGGCGCGGATGCGAATAGCTTTCTCCCCGTGTTTATCGTTATATAAGTTGAATGAGGTCGAGTGGGGG
This sequence comes from Pollachius pollachius, assembly GCF_949987615.1. Lineage (NCBI taxonomy): Eukaryota > Metazoa > Chordata > Actinopteri > Gadiformes > Gadidae > Pollachius > Pollachius pollachius. The sequence continues at coordinate 4,613,465 of NC_136934.1, read as the reverse complement.
GCTGTGAGCCTCCAAAGGCGCCTCGGTTCCGCTGCTGCATCTGTGTTTAATCAAGCTCTGGCCCCACAGTGTTCGATGACAGATTACCCGCAGAACCAGTGCGCACAAGATAATGGGAAAAAAAAAGATATACCTGGAAGGGTTCAACCAATTCCAGGTATTTATTTTTGTATTGGTTAAGATGAGTAGTAATCACTTTTCTTGGCTTTGTTTGGTGTTGGTGTCTCCAAGAGATTAAAGTGAAGGAGAAATGACTGTTAGGAATTGTTTTTGAACATAATATAAGGTTGTGTTTGTCCAGAGATTCTACACGGTTTTTGAATGCCAAATACTCTGGAGTGTTTCTCTCTCTGGATGGCCAGTAAGGAGAGTAGGAGGGGGGGTACACATTCTTCTACCATTTGTACCTAGTGAGCCTTCTGGAAAAAGGGCTTTCTCCCACTCATGCATTCGCCCTCCCTCAAATCTCTCGCTCTTTCTCTCACTCTCTCCCGCTGATGTCAGTGTTTCCTGCCACAGGAGATGCTTACCAGGGCTGTGTGCTCGATGACTTGACGATTTTATCAACACATCTATAGATTCCAACATTCATCAGGTTCCTAGTCCAAACAAAATGGTGAAAAACTGAGGGTAAAGAAAATAGTTGTTTTGATTCTTGCGGGTGGGATAGCAGAATTAAATAAAGCACTACGAACATCATAGCTATTGTTTGCTTTGCTGCTGGCAAATACATTAATTCAGATCAGCAACTGGCTGTTCCTGTGGTTTTCTATGATTTGTTTCACTGGAAAGGCTGAAATAAGATGTTTCATCTAAGAAAACGTTTCCATTAAACAATAAAAGATGTCTCCTCATTATTCTTAATCCCCTCTTACTCTGTAAAGCTGACGCCGGACAAGTAGTTCCCTGTGCTATTAAAGTTAGATGATGAATAGAGAGAACACATAAGTCCAACTTTTGAGTTGGAACAGTATTGTCTTCTGAGCATGGTCTTTCCATCGCCTGCTGATTAATACGCAACATGAGGATCACACAAAGAACTGCTGTTTGAGTCCTGCCAGACCTACCTGTTCAGCCTCACGTGCGCAGAAGGAGTTTGAGGATTCATATTTTGTCCATGACGGAATCCAAAAGCTTATGGAATGTCTTAATTTAGCAGGTGCATTTGTGAGTCTGTTCTCAATGTACAGAAATGTACATGTCTGTATAGAACACATAATGAAGAGACTAATATGCAGTAGACGCCACATTTCATCTCCAAACTGCTTCAAAGGGACCAGTGTGAGGACAAACCAACAGAATCACCAAAGCTGTGCTCCACTACTGTAGCATGCAATTAAAATAAATCGCTATTTCAAATTGCCTGTGTTTTAGGATGTTAAATCCGTGGATGACAGTTCCCTGCACAGAATGAAGGCATTCTTTTGGTTTCAAATTCAATCTTGAATGAAGATTATGTACCATGGCCTCACCAGCCACGGTGTAGAGGGAGGCCAGGCAGAAAGGAAAAAATGACACTTCTGCAAGTCAAATGGAAAACCAGGAGCCATCCTGCAGCCAAACACTCTGCTAGGAAAAAGGAATTTATGTTCCGCTGCCTGCGCGGCTGTTTTCATTCTCCCTGAATTCCACTCTGTATTGATAAGTGGACTTTGGCATTGTTAGCACACAAAAGAAAACACACTCTGTCCCCCCCCCCCCCCCCCCCCCCCCCCCCCCTCTACTCCTCTTCCTCCTTCTCCCCCTCCTCCTGCTACTCCCCTTGCTCTCTTCTTTGGAATTCACTTGCTCTATTCCCTGCTGATTTCAAATCTCTAACCTGCAGGGTTAGAGACTGAGAGACCTCTTATCTGAGAGACCTCCAGATTGAAGGGTGAGAGACCTCTAATCTGAGAGACCTCCAGACTGAAGGGTGAGAGACCTCTAGTCTGCAGGGTGAGAGACCTCTAGTCTGCAGGGTGAGAGACCTCTAATCTGAGAGACCTCCAGACTGAAGGGTGAGAGACCTCTAATCTGAGAGACCTCCAGACTGAAGGGTGAGAGACCTCTAGTCTGCAGGGTGAGAGACCTCTAGTCTGCAGGGTGAGAGACCTCTAATCTGAGAGACCTCCAGACTGAAGGGTGAGAGACCTCTAATCTGAGAGACCTCCAGACTGAAGGGTGAGAGACCTCTAGTCTGCAGGGTGAGAGACCTCTAGTCTGCAGGGTGAGAGACCTCTAATCTGAGAGACCTCCAGACTGAAGGGTGAGAGACCTCTAGTCTGCAGGGTGAGAGACCTCTAATCTGAGAGACCTCCAGACTGAAGGGTGAGAGACCTCTAGTCTGCAGGGTGAGAGACCTCTAATCTGAGAGACCTCCAGACTGAAGGGTGAGAGACCTCTAGTCTGCAGGGTGAGAGACCCCTAATCTGAGAGACCTCCAGACTGAAGGGTGAGAGACCTCTAGTCTGCAGGGTGAGAGACCCCTAATCTGAGAGACCTCCAGACTGAAGGGTGAGAGACCTCTAGACTGAGAGACCTCTAATCTGAGAGACCTCCAGACTGAAGGGTGAGAGACCTCTAGTCTGCAGGGTGAGAGACCTCTAATCTGAGAGACCTCCAGACTGAAGGGTGAGAGACCTCTAGTCTGCAGGGTGCGAGACCTCCAGTCTCCAGGGTTAGAGACCTCTAGTCTACATGGTGAGAGACCTCCAGACTGGAGGGTGAAGGGTGAGAAACCTCTAGACTGCAGGGTGAGAGACCTCTAGACTGAGAGACCTCTAGTGTGAGAGACCTCCAGACTGAAGGGTGAGAGACCTCTAGTCTACTGGGTGAGAGACCTTTAGTCTGCAGTCTGCAGGGTGAGAGACCTCTAGTCTGCTGGGTGAGAGACCTTTAGTCTGCAGTCTGCAGGGTGAGAGACCTCTAGTCTGCTGGGTGAGAGACCGCGAGCCGGCAAGGAATTTTGACCGAGCCGCTGAAGGTGGTCTGGAGCTTTCCGCTCTAACCACAGCTGCAAACCGCCTCTTAGGGTGGCCTCACCTGCTATCACCTACCCCCCACCACCAGCCCAGCTGCCAGACCGACTGCCCCAGCACCCCTCTCCACGCCCGTCTCGTGTGGCTGTCTGATCCCTGCACCTGTTGGGACTTGTCGTCGGCCAGGTGAGGGGGATCATGGCCGGTGTTTTTCTTTTTTTTTTCAGCTGACCATAGCCTTAAGGGGTATTAGGAACCCTTTTCATTTGCCGGTTCATTGCTGGTTGGCTCTCGCTCTGTCTCTCTCTCTCTCTCTCTCTCTCTCTCTCTCTCTCTCTCTCTCCCTCCCAAACTGTGTTCCTGCCCCCTCCTTATCCCCTCCTCTCCCCTCCCTGGGTCTCGGAGGAACCCAGTGTCTCGCCTCTAGTGGAAGTGTGGCTGCAAGTTGGAGGCTCACACTGCGCGTGCTTCTCTCTCCCTCGCTCCCCGACACTGTTGTTAAAGGTGAGTTCGCATGGCAAGGAGCCCCGGGGACTAGCTAAAGCGCACCGAGGTCAGTGGGTTCGGCACGCCGCATTACTTCATACCGGATCCCGACTCGACGTGGTGGAGAGTCTCCCGGTCAGATTGTGGGACAGGGGAGAAAAACACACAAAGAGGACCGCTCTGTGCTTGGAGAGAGCCTCGGTATGAGGGGTCAGGCGTTGGTGGCGGCAGTGGCTCTGCTGGCCGTGGTGTGCGTGGTGCTGCTCCCCAGAGGAGGAGAGGGCGCCGGGGGGATCGTCCCTCTCCAGCAGCCCAAGGAGGTGCAGGAGCCTGGGACACTTGCGGGAGAGGAGTCCTTGGATGACCCGGAGATCGATGGAGTTCCGGTCATCGCCAGGAGGTCCAAGCGCCTCACAGGGGAGGCTGCGCTGGCAGGTATGACGACACTCGTACTAACACTATAACTGACAACAGGGTGCAATAAAACACCCCTTCCATGTCGTTATTTGGGGTCTGTTGCGCAGTTGCACAAGACTTCAAAATGTCCAATGCAGCACACTTGAAAAAATAAAAAAGACAAAAAAAGAGCAAGGAATGTGGGATCTTCAAGCTATTTGTTTTTTGGAGGATATATTATTTGTCTTGAAATGTTTATGTGTGGGTTCACATACCATGCACGAGTGCACACACACACACACACACACACACACACACACACACACAGACACAGACACAGACACACAGACACATACACACACACAAAATTCTTGGTCATTTCCAGAACCAAAGAAGATCTCCAGATGCTCACCTAGCCAACATCCCTCTTCCACAACTGGAAGTTAATGAGAGAAATGGGTGTACTCGGTTCAGATTAACAGCCAGGCACCAGCCAGGATTCTCTCCATTCTACAAAGACCTCAAGGCCGGAGGATCTTACTCACGTATTTCTATGACACTGGCTTTTCCATTCTCTCTGTGTTGCCTCAGCCTTGAGTGATTCATGCTGACTCTGAGTCTACATCCACGATGGATTCTCAAGATGCTCATGATTTTCGTTTTTTCTTCTTCTGAAAAAAAAAAGGACAGATATAAGAGGCATGCCAGACCCTTTCTCTAATGAATCCAATTACCTTAACAATCAACACTTAATTGTACCCTGTTTTGCAAATGTCTTACTATTTAGTGTGGCGAGGTTGGTCATGTGATATTTTCAGTGTGGTGTCTGGACAGAGGGTCTGCTATTAAACGTTGGCTTATAGAGCACTACTGCTGGAAACTGAGAGGAGTGTTTTCCACACAGAGCCACTGATGTGACTAAGACTTGTGCACAGACATCCTCACTGGCAACCTCAGAGGGGATGGCCCCCAAAGCTAACCACCAGAAAAACATCATTCCTCAGCTGTGTTGAATTGTGACAGTAAACACAAATGTCTGATGTTGTGTTCTTGGACAGTAAGCTCTGGGCTTTAGATCATCAAGGCTTTAGCTCATCAAGACCCACTTTGTTAAGCAAAACAACAAAACAGAATTGAGCATCACAGCACCTACGTCATCATCATCATCGATACAAGCCAGTTCATTGGTTTTATTAACATCACATAATGGCTGGTGGTATCGTCACGGGCCGATATCATTCCTACTGTCCACCAATCGAGAAAGGCAGACAGCTTTCCTGATGGTGGAAGAGAGGAAGAGCGGTAGAGGGAGGAAGAGAGAGAGAAAGAGAGGAAGAGGAAGAGAAGGGGATAGAGAGAGAGGAAGAGGAAGAGAGGAAGTGAGGGGAAGAGAGAGGAAGAGAGAGGAAGAGGAAGAGAGAGGAAGTGAGAGCAAGTAAGAGGAAGAGAGAGGGAGAGAGGGGAAGAGAGAGAAAGAGAGGAAGAGGAAGAGAAGGGGATAGAGAGAGAGGAAGAGGAAGAGAGGAAGTGAGGGGAAGAGAGAGGAAGAGAGAGGAAGAGGAAGAGAGAGGAAGTGAGAGCAAGTAAGAGGAAGAGAGAGGGAGAGAGGGGAAGAGAGAGGAAGAGCGAGAGAGAAAGGAAGTGAGGGGAAGAGAGAGGAAGTGAGAGGAAGAGGAAGAGAGAGAGAGGAAGAGAGAGAGGGGAAGAGGTAGAGATAGGAAGAAAAGAGAGTGAAAGAAAGAGGAAGGAGAGGAAAGAGAGAGGAAGAGAGAGAGGGAGAGAAAGAGAGAGGAATCGAGAGAGAGAGAGAGGAGAAGAGAGGGGTAGACAGGAAGAGCGAGGAAGAGGAAGAGAGAGGAAGAGAGAGAAGAAGTGAGAGGAAGAGAGAGGAGGAGGGATGAAGAGAAGAGCGAGGTGGAGAGGAAGAGACAGGAAGACCCTAATAAAGAGCCAGACTGCAGCTCTGTCTCATGTGCTGCAGGCCGGGTGAGGCGAGCGCCAGATGAAGGAGGCAAAAAGAAGAAGAAGGACAAGAAGAAGAAGGAACCCAAGGACCCCAACGCCACCAGGAAGCCCAAGGCCGACAAGAAGGGCAAGAAGGGGAAGGGCAAGACCACCACGCTGCCCCCCACCACCACAGGTGAGGGCGCGGCCTGGCTCTCCTCCTGGATCTGAACACTGTGCTGCCTTTTCTACAACCTGATGTTGCCTGACTGTTTTAATTTGTGTGTGTGTGTGTGTGTGTGTGTGTGTGTGTGTGTATGTGTGTGTGTGTGTGTGTGTGTGTGTGTGTGTGTGTGTGTGTGTGTGTAGCGCCCCCAACCGAACCACCCACGGAACCGCCTACGGAAATGACCACAGTACCTGTCTACCCAGACTACCCTTATACTGACGGTGGTGGTAGGTAACAACACACACACACACACACACACACACACACACACACACACACACACACACACACACACACACACACACACACACACACACACACACACACACACACACACACACACACACACGCTTAACTCATGGTCTCGTGGTCGTCTCTGGCAGATGACTACTGGAACCCAGATGGGGAGGGTCCAACCCCGTCCACCACTGACGGGGACTACTGGTCCAACTGGGACGATTTCACGGAACCGGAACCGGAGCCGGAGCCGGAGCCGGAGCCGGAGCCTGAACCGGAGCCTGAGCCGGAGCCGGAGTACAAACCGGAACCAAAGCCTGTACCGGAGCCTGAGTACGACCCGGAGCCACAGCCTGAACCCGAACCTGGACTGGAGTATGAACCGGAGCCGGATTTTACCGGGACCAACACCGGTGACTACGACTGGAAGCCGGACGTAGTGGAGACCGGGACCGAAGACTCCTACTACGACTGGAAGGTCACCACTCCACCTCAGGTGGATGGGACTGGGGACTACTGGGATGAGACATGTGAGTAACACCACCACCTCCTCCTCCTCCTCCTCCTCCTCCTCCTCCTTCAGTTTGATGCGTTCACTCACAGCTTTGTCCGAGGAGTTGAAATCTTAAGACTGAGGGAGAAATGTGCTAATTACCTGTCCATCCATTCATTCATCAATCCATTATAGCCCAATTAGAGCCATTTATTTTCCAGCAACCTCCACTCTTATTACATTTTTGTCTTGCTGACACAGTCTCCTGCAACACTCACATCTGGCATCAGTTTTAACTCTGTTACTCTTCTCTTGTAGCCGAGGTTCCAGAACACCTTCCACTCCCAGACAGCAACCCTGAGATAGTGGTAGAGGTAGTAACAGGTAAGATCAGTTTCACGGTCAAACGGTTTGATATTTCAATACTGTCACACGATCGCCCGAAGGAACGACAGGAGTGAATCGTAGAACTGTGTTCAAAATAAAACGCCATGTGTGCCGGAACAGCATAAAACTCCCTCGCACATTTCTGATCCAATTGGAAACAGTTTTCCTGAGAGCTCACCCTCATTTTCTGTACTATAATGTGAGTGGTTGCCACTCTGTTTATTGGGTACAAGTTTGTTTTTATAAGGTTTGTTAGAAAAAATTAAAAAGCTTTTATCTAACTTTAACCCTGTAAAAATAACACACTTGGGGACGTGAAATAAACATTTTAACTGCCCGAGTTTCAATGACTATACTGGCTGTTGCAAGAGCTTCATTTAATTCCTTATCCAAATAGAGAGCGATTGTTGTGGTAAGAGGAATCTGGCCATTTGGGCTCCCTTAAGGGGTCCTAGCTCGAATATTGTAGTGTGACTGTATAATTTACAGGTTCAGAGCGTATAATCTCTTAAAATGTCTGACTTTAATCTCACGTGTGCTGTGTTCTTCTGAGTCTCTTTAAAGCTTTGTATTTTCTTTAAATCAGAGGTGCCCGCTGTCACCTCTCCTTATGGAAAAATCTGGTACGAGGATTATGAGGACTATCGACCATGTACGTACACACCCCCACGCACAAGATAATAAACACACAATGTATGCATAAACATAGCCATCATTATAATTATACAGTGCTGTATGGTAGTATTTCATGTCCTACTCTGTACATTGGAGTCATCTACAATTTTGTGTTAGGTTTTAGATTTTGTGAGCTAGCTAGCTAAATTATTCTCCAAACAACAAAGCAATAGCCTGAAGTAAGACTTATTAGGAGTAATTAAGGCAGCCTTACAATAAGCATGATTATTTCCTTCATCAGTGGCCTCCTTTTTCTGTAAGGCAACAATCAGGTGTTTTTTATTTATTTTATGGTGTGTATTGGCTGTGTTGACTACTGTTTGCAAACCAAAATGCCCCTTGGGGACAATAAACACTATCCTATCACTTAATAACAATCACTGAAATGAGTTTGAAAAATCATTAGCAAGAAACGAAAAGTGTCTCATTTTGCGCAGGGAGAAAAGAGGACGAGCTAGAGAGAGCACGTCTGGAGGAGGAAAGAGTAAAAGAGTTGGAAAGAAAGGAAAGAGGTAAGGCAAGCCAGATGTGTTTTCTGTTTAGCCAACCATATCCCTGTGACACATTACCCATCATGCCAAAAGTTCTAAATCAAAGAACATGGCCTTTGACTTTGGCATGCCTAGACTCTGGCTGGGGCTAAAACAGAGCATTCAGATGTGATTACACACACCACGCGAACATCTGGCACCGGGACTTTGTCTATAGATACGCTATTGCTTCACATCAGGCACCAAAAGGTCAACCACACAGCCAACAAACCGCGACAACGGTTTTAGTGTGTCTTCAAAATTACTCACAGTTCTGAAATCCCCTGGCGAATCCATTGGCTATCAGACTGATTAAGACATAGAGGGCGGGAATGAGCATCTGTGACTGTTGCACATCTTTTGAGAACAAATACTCGCACAGAGCCACGGTGCGCTGATGGAGAGACTCAAAGGAAAAAGGGAGGAAAGGATGCAGGGAGAAAGCAGCGGAAAGCGATGCTGTCTCCCGAGACGCCTGCCACGTGCTGGGTTCTGCTCCAGGGCCCGAGGTGTCCGCGGATGTTTGGTTTGGCTGTCGGGGTGTAAGGTTACGCCGCTAGACGCCAGAGACGTATGCCGTTGTTGAGCTAAGTTTCAATAGGGCGGAACCCGCTCTCTGCAGTTCACCTTGTCATTGGGTTCAAGTTGACAAAGTTCTGGGAGGCAGACTGAGGTTACGTTTGGCCCCAAAATGCACATGATGAGATTATCGTTGCCACCATGAGCAGAGCACCATGGGAAGCCAGATGTCTTGCTGCATATCAACACTTACTGCTTCTGGCACCTCCAGAGACGTAAACCGTAATCTAGTATAAATGGAGGTTTGAAGCAAAGCAACATGCAGAGGTGGTATTTCAACTCGGGAGAAAGATCTCGAAATGCAGCTCAACAAAGTCTGTTTTAGATTCTGAAAACAACATGATTCGGATTGAGTTCATACTTGACGTGAGAAGAACAAAACACATCTGGGCCCCTGAGAAGCCGGCTCTCAGGGGCCTCTCAAGTCACATGCTCTGTCTCAAAGTCTTCAGTCTTCAGCATAATCATGAATCGCTTCACGTATTCATTTCCAAGACGTGGGCAGCTGAAAGGACAAACGATAGCTTTTGTGTGTTTGTTTTTTCTTCTCCGATGTCCACACAGAGAGAGCCGAGAAGTTCAGGGAGGCTGAGGAGCGAGCCAAGAAACGGCCTCGCGTCTACAAGGAGCCCAAAAGTAAGGTCCCCCTCTCCCCACTATGCCCTCTCCGTGGTGTTACCAACATGTTGTTGTTGCGATGTGTGTGTTCCTTGATTGTGTAGTGTGTGTGTGTGTGTGTGTGTGTGTGTGTGAGATGCGTGTGTTTGTTAATTATGCAGTGTGTGTGCTGCTTGTGTTTGTTGATTGTGTCTCTTTTTTAGCTACTGTCATGCGCCCCCTTTAAATTGCCCCTTGGGGACGGATAAAGTGATTCGAATTGAATTTTATTACTTCGAGCCGGCCCTGTTCTGAACCGGCTCCTTCCTGTTCTGACCCAGTTCCTCTCTGTTACCCCCTAAGCCGGCCCTGTTCTGACCCGGTTCCTCTCTGTTACCCCCTGATTACCCCCTGTTCTGACCCGGCTCCTTCCTGTTCTGACCCGGATCCTCCCTGTTACCCCCTGGTCTGACCCGGCTCCTCCCTGTTACCCCCTGTTCTGACCTGGCTCCTCCCTGTTACCCCCTGGTCTGACCCGGCTCCTCCCTGTTACCCCCTGGTCTGACCCGGCTCCTCCCTGTTACCCCCTGTTCTGACCCGGCTCCTCCCTGTTACCCCCTGGTCTGACCCGGCTCCTCCCTGTTACCCCCTGTTCTGACCCGGCTCCTCCCTGTTACCCCTCACCACCCCGGCAGAATGCCCTCCCCTGGGGCTGGAGTCTCATAAGGTCGAGGCGGACCAGATCATGGCTTCCTCCATCTCCCAGTACCGCTACGCAGCGCAGAGGGCCCGTCTCAACATGCAGGTAGACACACACACACGCACGCACGCACGCACGTGCGCGCACGCAGACAAGCGGACACGCACGCAGATAAACACACCCAGCCAGACAAAGACATGCACACACACACAAACACAAGTGCAAGCAGACACGCACAAACACACACATGCGTGCGCAAGTAGACACACACACACACGCTGATACGCAGACACAGATACACACACGAACACAGACAAAGAAATACAAGTAGACGTAGACATGCAAACACACACACACAACTAGACATGCACAAACTCACATGCACACGCAAGGAAATTCATATACACACACAAACAATAAATAAACACGTGTGAAACCACACACACACAACTCTGCTGGGTGTGAATATATGATGTACACTACAGCCGTCACTTTACTACCAGAGCTTACAATTTATACTAACTACAGTCTGGAAAATAATAACAGTGATGCGTAATGTCTGTAACCTCTTCCGCTCTGGCAGTCACAGTCCAGTCAGTTTATACCTAAACTCATTCATACTTGAGTTTGACTTTTCTGCTGCACTACAAAGCCAGCAAATGTTCCACCATACTACCCTGAAGTTTATTAAAGAGATATTTCCCTTCAAAAAGACTCTCCTTCATCAGGTGGAGGCCAAGGATGTCATGAGAAGCTAATACTTAAAACAGATTTATCCTGGCTTTTTCGAGGAAAATGCATCATTGTTTTTAAAGATGTTTATGCTTCTTATTAGTCAAAGGTCAAGATTCTCTATATTAAGATTGAAACAGTTAAACAATTTACCTTTCAGAAAATGTACCCATTTTCTACCAATAACTAGTTTTCACAAAATAAATCAAGCATATTCAATTCATAGATCACCATAACATTATGTTATCTCTCTCATTGACTGAATGGAAAGACGATGTGTTTTCAAATCACAATGTTTGCTTGAAAACAAAAACAAAAAGGGACTCACCTTAAACTCTAGGTTTTGCTTTTAAGTCGATTCTCATGTTTTAATCTCAGGCACACAGTTTGTAAACCTTTTAGTCAGCAGTGGATTGACAGATCTTATCTTCTAGTGTTGTGACTCCACAGCGCTGATTATCATGTCTGTCAGGACGGCTCCTAGGGGCTCAGTTTAAGGACGGTTTAAGGATGTAGTATCACAAACTTTCAAACAAACAACCTGCTGCTTGTAGGGTGGTCTTACCATGTTTCCTTTGAAGTACCACCTCAACCGTCCCCTGGAGTGTACAGCCATTATAGATAAATAAATAGATACATAAATCTAGCTATACATCAGAGGCAATGTGGGAACTATTATGTTTTGAAACCACTTAATGCTGAGATTTACTGAGTCATTAAAGAACTCCAAACTAACCTCAAAATCAAACAGAAGCATGCTTACTTTTTAATATATTAATAATATATTTTATATACTTTGATGCAAACTTGCCGCTGCATGTGGAGTAACCTCAATGTCCACAATGTATTGTGGACGTTGTGAACCGTTTTGACTGGCTGCCCCTCCCCTGCGTTCCACAGAGCTCTGACGACGAGGACAACATGAGGGGGGGCGCGTGGTGCGCCAACACGGAGGACAAGGAGCACTGGCTGGAAATCGACGCCCGCAAGGACACCGAGTTCACCGGCGTCATCACCCAGGGCCGTGACTCCCAAGACTCCCAGAACGAGTGAGCAGGAGAACCAACACACGCGTAGGCCGGTAACCCTGGTGTGCTTGTGACCTGATTGTGACACCTCTTCATCAGGACCGACTACGTGATGTCGTACTTCCTGAGCTTCAGCAACGACAGCAGAGAGTGGACCAACTTCCACGATGGGTACTCTGACTGGGTGAGTTCCAGTACTGCTTGCTCCTTTATGTAGGGCCGAATCGGTGGTTTAGTGGTTTGAGTGTTAGACACCCGTCCGCAAGGTTCTGGGATCGAACACTGAAACGGTCTCCTGCTGGTATCCTTGAGCAGGGCGTTTCACTCCTATCCCCTCCTTAAAGTGTAATTCAGGCGAAAATTTAACCCAGGGTCTTTTCGGCATGAAGGCACATAAAATAAGGGTTTTTCGTTGATAATTGAGTAAGAGGTTGCCCGGAGCAATGCTAACAGCCCAAATGGATTCCATGTTATTGGCCAAGGGCACAGCGAACGCTTCCAAATTTGCCTTTTTTAACCAAATATTGTTCAAAAAATAGATTACCAGCTACCGTAAATAATATAATAGAGGCACCAACAAATTTAACTTAACAATATCTCCTCTTGATACTTGGCTGCTCCGGGCAAGCTCTATACTCAATACTCAATGAAATAAAGTGTCTGGAGGGCTTATTTTATGAGTCTTTATGAGTCCGATAAAGACCCTGGGTTCAATTTTCGCCGGAATTACACTGACCTCTATATGCATTAATTGTTCAAGTCACTTCGGAAAAAAAATTGTTAATTCTATATTAATTTTTGGGGGTTTCTAAAAATGTCTATGAAGGTGATTCCTTCCCAACGCACGGGGTAATCTTTTCCCTACATGTGTATGACTTCAACTGCACCCCTCCTCAAAATACTATAATACCCTAATAACCTAATAAATCATTATTTTTCTCCGTCTCCCTCTGTTTGGGTTTCATTCTCTCCGTTTCAAAAGCTGTTCTTTGGAAACAGTGATAAGGACACTCCGGTGATGAACCAGCTGGCTGAGCCAGTGCTTGCCCGCTACATCAGGATCATCCCGCAGAGCTGGAACGGCAGTCTGTGTATGCGGGCAGAGGTCCTCGGCTGCCCCCTACCTGGTAAACTGTGCAATTACACCCAAACGCAAATATCCCCCACTAGGTCCTTTGTAAAAATACAACTGATACCTTTCTTTGTCTTCTCTTTCGCCATCACAGACCTGGAGAAGATCCGGTACAGTCAGAATGAAGTGACGCCAGTGGACTACCTGAAATTCAAACACCACAGCTATTCTGACATGGTGTCGGTGGGTAGCCTAGTCCGGCATAGTAGTAGCGCCCCGGGCCGCTTAGTGCAACGAACATTTGTGTTGAGTAAATGATCTAACATTTAACCTTTACACATTCGGGTAACAGGCAACATTTTGTACCCTAGTGGCCAAACTATTGACGTGCAGAGAGGGACGTGCACACATTCTGCTTTAGATCTCACTTTCAGTACAACTGGATCTATACAGTCTAGTGAGTAGAGTGTGATTCACACTCCAACACTGTGTGCTCCAGGTTTAGATACCTGTATGTTATGTGTTCGGTTAACATACGGTTAAATTTTACCCAATCGTGTGACCTGCAACACTATGAACACTGACTGTCCTCTTATGCAGCTGAACCTCTTCTCCTTGCCATTGTTCATTTGACTCGTTCAGCTGATGAAGGCGGTGAACGACGAATGCCCTAACATCACCAACGTTTACAGCCTGGGCCTCAGCTCCAAGGGTCTGGATATCGTGGCCATGGTCATCTCTGGCAACCCCACGGAGCATGAGATAGGTGAGGACGTGTCCGTTTGACCAAAATTTGGGTATTTGAATACAATTCTGAAGTACTGAAGTCTTCCCGGCCCATCCTTTCCCCTGGCCGCAGTTTGAGTGTCTCTTACTCTTAAAATCGTCTAGCTGCATGTTTGCGTAATACTTTCTCCAATTTAATTACCTGGGGGTGGGTGCCTTATGAAGTCCATAGCGCCCTCTTGCTCTTTAAGTTCCCCCCCATCCATGGAAAGTGTACAGAACGCACACAAACAGTACACAAGCCCAGGCCTGTGATCTGGCCACAGCTCCTGGCTGTGGTTCCGGGGTTTAAAGGACATTACCGTTCAGTAATCTAGCAGAAGCCTTTATAGAGACCTGGTCGACCGCTGCTCTCGTGAACCTCAAACGGTTATTAAAAAACGCTTCTCTCCCCCAGGTGAGCCAGAGTTCCGCTTCACCGCGGGTCTCCATGGAAACGAGGCGGTGGGCCGGGAGATGATCCTGCTGCTCATGCAGTACCTGTGCAAGGAGTACAAGGACAGGAACGGCAAAGTCCAGAGGCTTGTGGAGGGAACGCGCATCCACCTGGTGCCTTCGCTCAACCCCGACGGACACGAGACGGCCTTCGAAGTGGTGGGTGACAACTAGTAATGCGCGATATAAACGATATAAACGATAAAATAAAATGGCGTACGATAGAGATTTTAATTCTATCGCTCTATCGCGATAATGCATGTTGATGACGCAAAATACAATGTTTAATTTTTGGTTTGGTGCAATTCCTTTTCACATTGCAATTTTCGCAACAGTGCCAGAATTCGTCAACAAACCTGCATGTGTGCAAAGAACGTTAACCCATTTGTACCGGCTGCTGTGCGGCGCAACATTGTATCTAGTAGATACAATGTTGCTCCGCGCAGCCAGTACAAATGGGTTAATGGTAAACACGCATTGACGCGCAATCCGGTCTTAAAGGTAAACACGCACAGATGCGTGATCCGGTCTGAATGGGTTAAATCATTGGACAAAAAGGTCTGGGGCGTTGTAAAGCGTTAAAGAAAAAGGGGGGGGGGGAAGCACCGGTGAAAGTAAACAATCATGGATATCCAGCGTGATATACATTGATCTGCGGACTGGTCCAACTCCTTCTCCCTCATCCTGACTTGGAATGTGTTAAATGCATTGGCATTTTTAAGTTATGTTTTAAAGCATACTTTTTACTTGCTTTTGTCGGACCGTCGGGTGGTGGCTCAACATGGAGCAAAGAGGAGACGGAATGTCTTTTGGATATCGGACCCAAATATCCAAAAGACGTTCCGTCTCCTCTTTGCTCCATGTTGAGCAACGTCTCCGAGACCACCTCTCCGGCTGGGTCAACCTCCTTTTGATGGTTAAAAATATCACGTAATCGACAAAAATCTTAACAATCAATGATCGATCATCAATTAATCATGCCCATCCCTAATGGTCAGTACAGTGTCTGTTCCTTATCTAGAAAGACACCCGTTTTTCCTGTTCTCTGCATCTTGGGTGGCATTTAAGAACCAAGGACTTAAACTAAGTGTAGTGCCTTTTAGAATGGTTTGCACTAAAGGAAAGAAACCCAATACTAATTTTATTTATCTGCAACATTATGTTGTATGATTACAGTGTTTCACAATAAATGTTCTCGAAATGACATACTATATTTCTCTTTTTTTAAAATACATTTAGCAGTTTGGCTTTCCTTAGGGTCTATGTAACCTGTTCTGAAACAGTTATTTTATGATTTTATATCGTGATATATATCGTTATCGCAAGAGGCTGCAATGTATATCACAATATGGATTTTAGGCCATATCGCCCATCTCTAGTGACAACAACAACTCAAACACACGCATCTCCTCATATCAAAAAGCACTCACAGTGCTGTTGTGGCAACTCGCCTCCCATTGGTTTCCACGCGATGACCACCTGTTCAACGACCTCGTCCTCCGCAGGGTTCCGAGCTCAGCAGCTGGAAGACGGGCCACTACACGGAGGACGGCTACGACATCTTTGAGAACTTCCCAGACCTGAACAGCGCTCTGTGGGACGCCCAGGACAAGGGCATGGTGCCCAAACTCACCCCCAACCACCACGTGGCCACGCCCGAGAACATGGCAGCGAACACCTCGGTAACAGACGGTTGGTCTCGATCGATTGGTTCCAAAATGATCTCCTCGAGTGTGATTGACATGTGTCCGCCTGCTCTGCTGCACCAGATGGCCGTCGAGACGAGGGCCATCATCTCGTGGATGGAGAGCCATGCGTTTGTGTTGGGGGCAAACTTCCAGGGTGGAGAGAGGGTGGTGGCTTACCCCTTCGACGGCTTCAGGCTCAACAAGGCCCCGGAGAGCCAAAGGCCCCACAGCCGCAAGAAGAGACAGTAGGCCTCCCTGTTCTGAAATTCTACCAGTCTTCCATTTGACTACTCCTTCCCTCTCACTTTAGAGACGTAATCAAACCAAAGTAAACCATCCGACTCCTTCCAACCCTTGATTTCCTCGCAGGTACGACAATGGTTATGACCGAGGGTACGGCGACCAAGAACCAGATGAGTATGCAAACAGGGGCTATGACCCAGAAGAGGAGTGGCGAGGGACCGCTTACAACCACGGCCGCGAACACGGTTACGACCAGGGCCCGGACCAGCGTTACGACCAGCGCTACGACCAAGGCCGCGACCATGGCTACGACCAGGGCCGCGACCATGGCTACGACCAGCGCCACGACCATGGCTACGACCAGCGCTATGACCATGGCTACGACCAGGGCCGCGACCAGGGCCATGACCAAGGCTACGGTCAGGACCCAGGCTACGGTCAGGATCCAGGCTACGGTCAGGATCCAGGCTACGGTCAGGATCCAGGCTACGGTCAGGACCACGGCTACGGTCAGGACCACGGCTACGGCCACAGGCAGGAGGAAGAGGACGATCGAGGAAGAGGGGCTGACAGTTATGCTGAGCCCGAAGACGAGGCTCGAAAGACTGCCGATGAGTCCCTTTTCAGGTGGCTGGCAATTTCCTACACCTCCACACACCTGAGCATGACCAACAACTACCACGGCTCCTGCCATGGACAGGACGCTGCGGTCGGGGTGGGAATCGTCAACCGGGCCAAGTGGAAGCCCATCACAGGCAGTGAGTAGTGCTCAGGAGGTAGAGCGGGTTGGCTGGTTACAAGAAAGTCGCTAGTTTGATCCCCGGCTCCTCGTAGAGTGCCGAGGTGTCCCTGAGTAAGACTCACCCTAACTGGTCCCGACGATCTGGTTGTCGCCCTGATTGTCTGACACCGCTATTGTTGTGTGAATGTGTGCATGAATGGGGCAATATTGTAAAGTGCTTTGAGTGGCCTCCGGTTAGAAAAGCGCAGTATAAATGCAGTCCATTTAAATAGTCTTGATAAAATGGAAGGGCGATGGAGTTTGTCTTTCTAGGCAGGCACACTGAACGCACACCCCTAGTTGAGGTTCCATTGGGACTAGTGAAGACGTATGGCGCCCTCTGGTGGACCAATGAGGTGCTCTCCGCTCACCATCTTTCCCCTCAGGTATGAACGACTTCAGTTACCTGCACACCAACTGTCTTGAGCTGTCCATCTTCCTGGGGTGTGATAAGTTCCCGCATGAGAGCGAGCTGGCGTACGAGTGGGAGAAGAACAAAGAGGCCATGCTGACCTTTATGGAACAGGTCAGTCGCCGAGAAGCGTGCACAGGACCACGCCGTATCGGGTACTGAATAAATGAACGCCAACACTGTCTTTTCTCCAATCAGGTGCATCGAGGCATCCGGGGCGTTGTGAAGGACCAAGAAGGAAACGCAATCAAAAACGCTACCGTGTCGGTGGAAGGGGTCGAACACGACGTCACCACAGGTCCGTCCGTTCAACTAGCGCTCTGAGCTCTTTCTATCCAAGAATTGAGTTAAAAGTCAGAACTTTGAGATTAAATTCAGAATTTTGACTTCTAACTCAGAACCCCGCAAAAAAGAAAAAGAAAAAAAATCACGTGGCCCTAATCCTCTTACGTGCTGAAAGCAGTACTATGGCTGAGTATATTTTTACCTTTTTATTTGGTTCCCTGAAGCACCCGGCGGGGACTACTGGCGCCTGCTTAACCCGGGGGAGTACCAGGTGACGGTGCGGGCTGAGGGCTTCACCTCCATGACCAAGCTGTGTGTGGTGGGCTACGAGGCGGGCGCCACCGCCTGCAGCTTCAACCTGGCCAAGTCCAACTGGGACCGCATCAAACAGGTGACCGGGTCTCACGATCCCCTCCGTCAGCACTGCTTCACCCGGCCTTTCCTTCAGAGGATGGCTTGATGAGAAGTGGTGTTTGGTTAGCATATGCGCTACTTAACAGTCGTAGCCTTAACTACGTAGAGACTAAAAAAGACCTGTAGCGTGATTAAGTGGCTTTAACTGCTCGAGAGGTAACTTTGACTATTTTACTACTGGAGAGTGGCGCCCCCCAGGGGTGGTACAGCCACCCTGATACAATCGCTCCCCTCCCCCCATTGGCTCCCCCTGGCGAGTTCCATATTCATAATATGCTTAGTAGGCATCACATGCTTCTAATATTTAACATTTGGAGGGCCCTAATATTAATTTAAAATTAATAACGTATAGTTTTCATTATAGTTAATGTGAAAGGGAATAAAAATGGCCTAGCCAGCCGTCTTCAGATGACACATTGATAGAGTGAGACTCCTATGACAGAGAACAAAGGGAGCGTGGGGCTTTCACACATCAGTGGGAGGGTCTCAGGACGGTTCCACGACCCCCACTAGAGCCTGGGGGGGTAGGCCAGAGGAAGAGAGACAAAGGGGGAGGTGAAGCAGGGCGCAAAAGCCCCGGTTTCCCAAACAGGATTCGCAGAAACACACTTTCTTTTTACAGTCCCAAGTTGTTGTTGGCTTTGTATATCCCTAAGTAGAATTGTATGTGGGAGATTATCTCAGGAATATATGAAAGAAGAGCTGGAAGGTTACTTTAGGGTCCATTTTTGTCGGTGTAGTCACATGGTTGTTAGGGAAGGCCGGGTGTGCGTGGGTGTTTGCTGTGGAGAGTGAAGTGCTGATTATGGTTCCACGTCGACGCAACGCAAGGGGGTTTGCGGACCCTCCTCGCGTCCAACGCAAGGGCCTGACGTGCGCCTCCCAAAAATGTTAACCTTGCGTCGAGGCGACGCAGCAGCAAGGGCTGTGATGGGTCCGCTCACTAAAACCCGACGCATCACCGAAACAGGTTCACGACTGCGTCGAAGCGTCTGCGTTGCGTCGACGTGGAGCCATAATCAGCCCTTAAGGTGGGCTAAATCCTATTCACCAAATAACCCTGGATTTCTTCAGTGTTTAATCCAAAGCAAGGCAGCCCAGTAGGGCCACACACGGCCACAGCCTGGCAGCCACTCCGGATGTTCTCATAAACCATTGCCCTACTCGATCTGTGTCTACACAGATCATGGCCATGCACGGCAACAAGCCGATCCGTCTGCTCAGCCACGGCGGCCGAACACAAACCCGGGTAGGGGGCGAGAACCGAGGCGTGGCGGTGACCCACAGTTCAACCAGAGCGAGCGGCGCAGTGGACCGCCAGGGCCTCAGAAAGTTACGGTTAGCTCGTCTGCGCCGCCTGAGGCAGGAGAGGATGAGGCTGATGTCAACGACCACGTTACCCCCGACGACGACGACGACAACGACAACGACAGCCGCACCGATAGAGAGCACCACATCCTGGTACAGCCCCTGGATGGTCGAGGAGGGACAGTCTTCAACTGGGGATTATGAGTACAAAATCGATGACTATTAAACCCCCACACACACGCAAACACACGCGCACACACACACACACACACACACACACAGGTGGCTTTAGTACAATGGCGATCATAAGTGTATTTGTTAAATGATAAACAACGGAAGCCTGTTATGTGTATAATATGTCCACTATGGGAACAGCTGAATACCTGTTTGGATCTGTCAATTTCACATGTTTTGTAACTAATGGTTTACTGGTTACATGTAGCCTTAACTTTCCACACTCTGTTTTTACTGTTTTTCGATATAGAAGATTTACTTGTGAATGTACTTGGCTTTGAGCGGGACATATTTATGCGGATTGCATACTGAAAATAAAGATGGCATCTATTTTTTACTTGACTAATTATGGAACAACTGGTCTTTTTTTCCCCATCAAAGCTAAACAGTACAAACAACACCACTACCAATTTAGAAAAACAGCTGAAAGTTTATTACATAGTATTTGGTGTGATGCTCGTCGTGATGACTGGTCGTTCAAGACTGTTGCCACAAAAGGTCTTAAATTAAAACACATGCTTTCTTCTTCTGGAAGTAAACAGATCAGTGACACGTGAAGACTTAGAATGGCTATTCACTGGCATTCAAAGTCTTTTAAAGATGCTAATTGTTTTTAGCCTACAACACATGGATAAGTGGCACTTTGAAGCGAATAGTGTCATTGTTCAGAGATTGTTTCACAATTCTGTTGATGCCGTTACACTCGTTCGAGACAACACTGAATTCGACATGAAAGTAGTCTCCAAGAAAGCCCTGGACATTACATGTGTGTGTGCGGGAGTGCTTGTGTGTATGCGTGCGAAGACGTCAATGGCTGACGTTCATCTCACTGTCCTCCTCGTCTGCGGGGGAGAAAGAGGAGAAGCTCATTGGCTCGCACTCGAGGGTCCGCAGGTTCACCAGGCAGGCCGTTTGGGTCGTGACAAACTCTGGAATGGTCACTAGGAGGACTTGCTGGCCGTCAGGACCTGGTGAATAACAGAGGACGGAAGAAAGACGACTCTAAAACACAGGAAGGTAAAAGGACAATAACATGCAGAGCGGCACCGGGGGAATAATAAGGAGCTCGGCTGAACCTCGGCGCACGTCCAAACTCGGGTCGGCACAGACCACGGCTAGGGTGTTGGGTGAACAGACGAGTGTTACAGTTGAGGTTCAAAAACAGAATCTAGATCTTCATTGAGTGTAAACCAAGCCGCTGTTGCAGAACCCAAAAAAAACATTTAGACATTTAAAAAACATTTTGTTCAAAACAAACATAACATACCCCTCAAAGATCATGTGTCATAATACTGGATTATTATCCTAATGGCAGTGCCATAAATGACCGTTCCAATTACATATACTAGCACTAAAGTATTGATACTGGTACTGACCCGTTATAGTCCTGGAGTCAAAAGACGGTGCGTTGCCAGAGAAGTACACGTGGGGACACTCCTCCAGAATGAAAGGATCCTTCTTGTAGAACGGATAACATCCTAGAAAACAAACAAATACAAGAAAACACCGTTGGTGAAAAGAACATAGTTTCTGACTAAGGCAAATTAAGGCTAAGGCTGACTTTGAAAAGCGATCTGGCAGAAAACACTAAGGTGGCGTTGCGTTCTCACTTTTTATTCTGCGTTTAGACGAGCGTATTTGGGGGGATATCTGCGTGCATACGGTGACGCAAAAGTGTGTGAGATCCGACACATTTGTTGTTGTTTTGCCTGTACCGCACATGGATGTGACGTCGACGCGTACGAGACGAGAGCCAGCCTGAGAAGATCAGAGCACACTTTTGCGTTGTTAACACTTTAGACGGAAACGCAAGGGTGGAGCGCTCTTAAGATTTCTACTCTTGAGGGTGGTTTCACTGTGTTTTTAAGGCCCTAAAACACCATCGCCGTCTCAACGAAAGGCACATCTGATAAAATATTTGGTCGTTTTCACCCGCGGGTGTCGTCGTGTAAACAGAGCCTTATTGTTGCTGTAGGCCTGAATCCGCTGCAAAGTGAGGGAGGGAATAATAACATTAGACGGTTGCACCGAGGCGGCACCTAGGGTATCGGGGGCCGTGGGCGCCAGGTGGCCCAGCCTCAGGGTGTTCTCCAGGATGTCCAGGTGGTTGGTCATACTGGTGTACTTGTGGATGTCCATCACGTTCTGTCCCGAGGTGCCCAGGAACCTGCATCGGGGGAAGGGAGGCAAGCGCAAGATGATATCAACGTTAAAGACTCTAAATCTCTGGCTTTTTAAAACTGAATTGAAACTTGTAACAAAAAGATTATATGAAACCCAGATGAGCCTGCATTACAACTGCAAAAAAAAAAAAAAAAGCATTATAAGGAGCAGAAAGCAGTAGCTACCAATAAAGTTTTTCCCTACCTCATCACAACTGCTATTAGTGTATTTGCAAAGGCACATACAGTGGGGCAAAAAAGTATTTAGTCAGCTACCAATTGTGCAAGTTCTCCCACTTAAAAAGATGAGAGAGGCCTGTAATTTTCATCATAGGTATACCTCAGCTATGAGAGACAAAATGAAAAAAAAAAATCTAGAAAATCACATTGTCTGATTTTTAAAGAATTTATTTGCAAATTATGGTGGAAAATAAGTATTTGGTCAATAACAAAAGGTCATCTCAATACTTTGTTACATGCCCTTTGTTGGCAATGACAGAGGTCAAACGTTTTCTGTAAGTCTTTACAAGGTTTTCACACACTGCTGCTGGTATTTTGGCCCATTCCTCCATGCAGATCTCTGGAGATCTCTGATCTGGAGACTGGCTAGGCCACTCCAGGACCTTGAAATGCTTCTTACGAAGCCACTCCTTCGTTGCCCGGGCGGTGTGTTTGGGGTCATTGTCATGCTGAAAGACCCAGCCACGTTTCATCTTCAGTGCCCTTGCTGATGGAAGGAGGTTTTCACTCAAAATCTCACAATACATGGCCCCATTCATTCTTTCCGTCACATGGATCAGACGTCCTGGTCCCTTGGCAGAAAAACAGCCCCAAAGCATGATGTTTCCACCCCCATGCTTCACTGTAGGTATGGTGTTCTTTGGATGCAACTCAGCATTCTTTCTCCTCCAAACACGACGAGTTGAGTTTTTACCAAAAAGTTCTATTTTGGTTTCATCTGACCATATGACATTCTCCCAAACCTGTTCTAGATCATCCAAATGCTCTCTAGCAAACTTCAAACGGGCCCGGACATGCACTGGCTTTAGCAGGGGGACACGTCTGGCACTGCAGGATTTGAGTCCCTGGCGGCGTAGTGTGTTAGTGATGGTAGCCTTTGTTACTTTGGTCCCAGCTCTCTGGAGGTCATTCACTAGGTCCCCCCGTGTGGTTCTGGGATTTTTGTTAACCGTTCTTGTGATCATTTTGACCCCACAGGGTGAGATCTTGCGTGGAGCCCCAGATCGAGGGAGATTATCAGTGGTCTTGTATGTATTCCATTTCCTAATAATTGCTCCCACAGTTGATTTCTTCACACCAAGCTGCTTACCTATTGCAGATTCAGACTTCCCAGCCTGGTGCAGGTCTACAATTGTGTTTATAGTGTCCTTTGACAGCTCTTTGGTCTTGGCCATAGTGGAGTTTGGAGTGTGACTGTTTGAGGTTGTGGACAGGTGTCTTTTATACTGATATGGAGTTCAAACAGGTGCCATTAATACAGGAAACGAGTGGAGGACAGAGGAGCCTCTTAAAGAAGAAGTTACAGGTCTGTGACAGCCAGAAATCTTGCTGGTTTGTAGGTGACCAAATACTTATTTTCCACCATAATTTGCAATTAAATTCTTAAAAAAAAAATCAGACAATGTGATTTTCTGGATTTTTTTTTCATTTTGTCTCTCATAGCTGAGGTTTACCTATGATGAAAATTACAGGCCTCTCTCGTCTTTTTAAGTGGGAGAACTTGCACAATTGGTGGCTGACTAAATACTTTTTTGCCCCACTGTATGTTCAGTTTATGGGACCTAAAATGACTACAGAGTAGGGGCCTCCATCTGATGTAGAATACCTCCGATCTCAATCTATACCCCCAAAGACGAAACAAAGGTGCCTTCTGCCTCGGTGGTAAACGAGCGCTCACCTGATGCCGTCGACGTCGGCCTGGTAGGGGTTGGAGACGAGGTGCAGGGTGGGGTACGCCGAGGCCAGGGGGAACATGCAGCGGTGCAGGGCCTGCTGGGGGAGGGTGTAGTTGGTGGGGTCATGCTGGCCCGGCATCACATCCACCGGCACCGACGCCTGCAGAGAGAGGGAACACCCTTCAGATGACCACAATAACAGACAGACATACCGTACGTACGGTATGTCTGTCTGTTACGTAAATACATACATACATACATACATACATGAAAGGAGAAAGAGGGAGAAAAATCATTCAGTTGACCAGAATTAATGCGATTCTAGGCCGAAACATAAAGTATCACATTCATCTGATCTTTCCTCAGGAACCGCTAGCTGCCCCCCCCCCCCCCCCCCCATAAGCAGGCCGTCAAAAAAACACGTCTCTGTAGGCAGCCTATGCTCCGAGATTGTACACAAAAACAAAATGGTACTACCAACCGCTCAAAACCAAATTAAATAGTATTCCAACCAATCACCGACAAAAGGGGTGGGTGTTGTGGGGTTTTTGCGCTGCGTTCATGATCGTTTTTTCTGGATACACGAAACAGGGAAGGGAGGGGTTTGTTTGTTTGTTTGGGATCTCGCTTCAACTACCAACAGAAGTGACGTCACCCAACATCGCTGATACAACCTCTAAGTAATTGTTTCTCTGTATGTCGTTGTAGGCAAATCCATCACTGCATTTGCATTACAGCGTTGGCATCACATCTACAAACAGGGTATTACGATCCTGACTTCCGAATTTGTCTCACCAGCTAGCTGCCCCCCCAAAGACCCTTGGCGCAGATTGTAAGGTGCGTTACTCTGCACGAGGACGTGCACGATGCACCTCCATGGCTCCTTGAGACTCACCACCAGCTGGCGCAGCAGCTCGTCCAGCAGGCGTATCCCCTCCACGCTGCCCGCCTGGGTCTTCTTGGTGAGATACCTGGGCTGGGGACACACAGTGGAGGCCACTTGTTATCACGCTCAACTGCTTCATAGCATTTCCAAGGACACACGTCTTGAAGGATATTTGTAGCAGGAAACGATTCCGGTGTATTAATCATGTAACAAAAATGCCATTCTCTCACTACCTTCTTCTCAAAACACCTCAGTTCAAACAGTCACCTTGATTTAAACTCATTTGTATTGAAGACGTTTGTTCGTATTCAGGTGCAAGGGGGCAAACTGTCTAATAATCAAAACATTCCTCAACAGCATATCTGAAATACGATGATTTGTAGCCTATCCACATAGCACTCTGTCAGAGCAAACTATCTATAAAATGGGCTACGTAGCGACGGCTTACATCCATCAGTGAGGTCCTCATCAGCAACATAACGGTTAAGGAAACTCCTTTTATCAGTTTGCCGCAGACCGGACCGCAGCATACCTTGTTGGAGGCCTCCTTGTCCTGGGTGCTTTGGCTCAGGAGGTTCCCAGCCAATAGGACTCTGGATATGGTGGCCGCCCCACTCTGCTCCCCCTGGTCCCCCAGCTGACCGGTCACCATGTCAACCAGCAGCTGCAGACTGAGCATGCTGTCGGCGCCAGAACTGCCGAGACCCAGTCCAGAAGCCAGGAGGACGAACCTGGACCCGCCACGGAAACCAGCATTTAGTCTGACAATCGATC
Source organism: Pollachius pollachius (assembly GCF_949987615.1). NCBI lineage: Eukaryota > Metazoa > Chordata > Actinopteri > Gadiformes > Gadidae > Pollachius > Pollachius pollachius. The sequence goes on along the minus strand of NC_136934.1, from coordinate 4,588,099 downwards.
GCGCTCTGCGTGCAAAGTGAGTGGGTTTTATGGGTGTCTCTTGTGGACTCATGTGCGAGCAGCTATACCGGTCAGAGCTCAGCGAAGGCCGGGCTGTCTGCGGAGGGAGATCGGCAGTGCAGAAGTCCTCCACCGAGAACTTCCCAATGTTTTTCTCGGCGCCATAAATGACAATGACGCTACCTGAGAGAGGGCATATGGAGATTTAGCGCCACAGCTAAAAGAAGCTCTTTTGTTTTTTTTGCTGCTAGATCATCGCTGTTGCACACGCATACAAAGCAGTCATCCCTTAACGATGGAAACCGACCGGTGACACAGACGTCTTTGTCGATTTTGCCCTCCAGCATGATCCTCTGAAGCTCGTCCTCTAGAATGAGTTCGTCGGAATCACTGATGTAGTTTGTGCGGGGCGGCTGAGGCAGGAGATTGTGCTTCATGGAAGAATTAACCACAGGTTAGCGTTGGACTAGAGCATCGCTCCTTGGCAATACAGCCATGGTGGGTTTGATTGTGTGTAATTTTAAGCGGTGAAACCTTACCTCCTCACTGATTTCCTTCAGAATCGATGGCTGCATGTCCATATGCTTAAACAGGGTTCCCACAATGCAACACTGCTCCCCTGTCTGCAGATCGCATAGTTTCCGAATGCATACATCTTCTCCTGTGAGAGCATACGCATTTGTAACACAAACAAGCGGCTTAAGACATAAGTCATGCCTCATACACTACAAATGGTTCAGCGTAAACCTTAGTATAAAACCAAAACTCACCCCATCTCTGCTTGGCTCTCTCTGTGAGCCCAGGCGTCATTTGCATGAGACGTGTTGCGTAAATATGTGCATATTGACGATTATAGCTCCGGTCGCCCAGTCTGAACCGTTCAGAGCAGGGAGTGTAGGCGGGCAGCACCCTGTCAAACACCGGCCCCTGGTCCTCGGATCCCGGGCGACAGAGCAGAGTCGAACTCTCTCGCAAGGCACTCAGGTCGGAGAACATGACTGGAAGACGGTTAAACACGATACTGGTGTTAACATGAAGCGTGCTGATGTTATTTCATCTCCTCCCTGTCGGTGTCACTGTCACACAATACATGGTCGCAATTTAGCCTTCAGACACAGTTGTAAAATACATATGAACCCGACAATAATGACAACGTGCAATGTTCATGGTAAACACAATCTTACCTTTCTATAAGTTATTCCGCGTTGGTTGTTGGTCGTTTTCGGACTATTATAAACGTGATCAGTTCATGCACCAGCGGGGGAACGAAGGAACGACATCGAGACTCCCGCGAAATTACCGTCGGCGTCGCATGTTGAATACGTCAAGAATAAAGTGACGCCGTCTCTTTCAAATCACAACCGGTGTTGCCAGATCTGGCCAGATTCCCGCCCCATCTGGCCACCAGTGTTGACTTGCTGCAGCCAAGGTGGCCAAATATGGAGGGAAACCTGGCCCAATCTGGCAACACTGATCACAACAGCGCTGTTAGCCTAGCCCGCTGGTTGTAGCTACGATAGCTGCGGCCATTTTCAGCTCTTTGTGCGCGACCGTCTTACTGCTTGGGAGCGCATTTTAAAAAACAAATAAGACTTGATTGGAGAATAATTGGGGTTTTAAAAGAAAGAAAATGCAAGGAAACAGGGGTCCTCCTCCGCAGAACCACGGGCCCCGACAGCCGGGGCCCGCGGAGCAGCAAAAGAAGCCCGGAGGAGGAATGAACACAAACGGTCAGCATCCAGAGCACAACGCGAAACCAGAGCCGAACGAGGCCCTGACCCTGGATCTGCAAAACTTCCGAAAACCCGGAGAAAAGGCCTACACCCAACGTAGCAGGCTGTTCGTGGGGAACCTCCCGACGGGGGTGTCCGAGCCAGAGGTGGAGAAGCTGTTCTCCAAGTACGGCAAGCCCTCCGAGATCTTCATCAACAAAGACCGGGGCTTCGGGTTCATCCGGCTGGAGTCGCGGATCATCGCCGAGATCGCCCGAGCCGAGCTCGACGATACCCCGTTCAGAGGCAGGCAGATCCGGGTTCGCTTCGCGACCCACGGCGCCGCGTTGACCGTGAAGAATCTGCCCGATTTCGTGTCAAACGAGCTGCTGGAGGAGGCCTTCGCCGTGTTCGGCCAGATCGAGAGAGCCATAGTGATCGTGGATGACAGGGGACGGCCCACGGGGAAAGGCATCGTGGAGTACACCTCCAAGCCAGCCGCCAGGAAGGCGCTGGATAAGTGCGGCGAGGGTGCCTTCCTGCTGACCGCCTTCCCCAGACCCGTGACGGTGGAGCCCATGGATCAGTTCGACGACGACGAGGGCCTGTCAGAGAAGCTGGTGAACAAGAACCAGCAGTACCACAAAGAGCGAGAGCAGCCGCCGCGGTTCGCCCAGCCAGGGACCTTCGAGTACGAGTACGCCATGCGCTGGAAGGCCCTGATGGAGATGGAGAAGCAGCAGTACGACATGGTGGACCGGAACATCAAGGAGGCCCACGAGAAGCTGGAGCAGGAGATGGAGGCGGCCCGACACGAGCACCAGGTGATCCTCATGAGGCAGGACCTGCTCCGCCGCCAGGAGGAGCTCCGGAGGATGGAGGAGCTCCACAGTCAGGAGATGCAGAAGCGAAAGCAGGCCGAGATCCGACAGGAGGAGGACAGGCGTCGGCGAGAGGAGGAGGTGAGGATGCGCGGGGAGGAGATGATGAAGAGGCAGCAGGAGGGATTCAGGGGGAACTTCCCCGAAGTCAGGGAGCAAGAGATGAGGATGCATATGGCTGGCGGCCACGGGATGCCAATGAATAGGAACTTGATGGGTAGCAACGCAGGTCCTGCCGGTAACCCACCCATGTCTGCTGAGAACACCTCCTTGATGGGCCCCGGCCCCGGCAGCAACAACAACAACAACATGCCCGGTGGCGGAGGCCAGCAGGGCGGCTTCCCGAGGGGCCTCCCCGGTCCAGGTGACTATGGACCCAATAAGCAACGCAGATTTTAAAGTCCTTTTTTTTTTTTTTTTTCCTCTCCCGATTCTTTATTTTACGTTCATATAACAGTGCTATTGAACTTTGATAAATGATGCATGGGCTTCTTTTTTCCTATATTTTTTCTTTTTGTACTACAAGACATTGATTAGTATAGTTACAATTTTTTCAAAGTGTTTTACTTTCTTTCTGAAGTTGATGTACTTTTCATTGGAACAGTAAATAATTTTGTCACTTTTCAGCTTTCCTTGAATAAATTCATGATGTCCCAAAGTGCTTCCTGTTATTCAGAGTATACTCATACACATTTATTTTTAATAGAATTCGGAATTATTGCTGTGTGTGTGTGTGTGTGTGTGTGTGTGTGTGTGTGTGTGTGTGTGTGTGTGTGTGTGTGGCAAGCAATTGAGGTACAGTCATGGCTGTTATTCATAAGCCAAATACATTCTGATCAAGATGGTGCTTCAATAAATTACTAATATCAACTTTGATACGGAATCCACCAAACCCATTTGTGAAAAGCAAATGGCTGCATGGAGACAAGGTATTTACTGAGCCATGAGTAAGAGGGGACTTCTGTAATAAAGATCGAGAAGGAAGTCATCGCAGACTGATTTGTCAGACAACACACACCTCGTGTTTGTCATGTCGGCCCAGCATTAGCTATCATTAATGGATGGGCTTATGCAATGTACAATTATGCAAGAGTTTCCTTTGGTCAGACTGTAATGGGGATCCATGAGCTGACTTTCACAATGTTCGATTTAAGATCCGTTTAAGAACACTTGAAACCTCAAAGCTGGTGGCCTCTGACCTGAAAGCGTTAAAGGCTTATAATGCATTAAAGGAGAGCTGAAAAAATATATGGGAATTGTATTTAAACAGTGGCTATTTAGGTATGTCAACAAGGCCATCTGTTCCAACTATAATTACACAAGCACTCCAAACAGGTGCAGAATTATATGTAGGCCAACTTGTAGTTATGCGAAGGGGATGCTCATGCTTCATAAGAGACGATACACCCCACTTTTCAATGTGTTTCACCTAGCCATCGATCTTTGTGTCAAGGTTGAACAACAAAAGATACGAAAAGGTTAATATTCAATGATTTATGACCCTGTCAATATCAGGATAATCTCCCAGCCCGAGAGTTTTACTTCCCCAGGAACAACATTCCCGCTCCAATAGGTAAGAGGTTACAGTAACCTTTCTTCCCTCGTACTGTAAGTGGGTCCAGATGTGTTGGTGGTAATGGTGGTAAGGTCCCTTCTCTCTAATGGTTGATAAGAGATGGGAGAGATGAGATTTAGCAGACATGCTGATTTAGCAGGGAGCAGTTAAAATCTCGACTTTCGAAAAGGTAACTAGTTATGACATAAAGATAAGGGGAAAATTATACTCTAACTCTTTAAACTAAACAACATTTTCTTAATCCAGAAGTATTCATTAGCCATAATATATAGGCCTATTTTGTCTAGGGCATAACATTTTGACTGTGTGTTTTATTTAGATATTTATTTTATGAGCATGTTTTTACCTGTAAAACATAAGGGCTAGTTTTGTCTATTAATCCATCTAAAACAAATACAAATCTTTATATTAAGGTATAAATTCCCAAAGCAATTAATTCAATATTTTGTAGCAACCCTTTTTCTTTCAATAGCTGGAATATCAACTTTAATATTTTGTTTGAGGAATAAATGCCTTTTATTGCACAGAGAGTAGGCCTACACATGTTAAACATGTATGTATCCATATATACAGACATTATGCTATTCTGAGATCTGAATCCAAACTATTCTATGCATGTTTATTTGTATCAGGAGATCATTCAGATTCCTTTCGATTTTTCCATGGTTATATAATGTTATACTTAATATAACATATACGTCCTTATGGTGCAGATCATTAAAATATTCATTCTTTGCCCCAGAGTTTCTTAAGCACAGTAGGTCTTAACTACTGCAAAAGAAAAATCATTAAAAAAAAAAATCAACCTTCAAATTGTAAGTAGTTATATATTACTGGTGTATAGGCATACATATTACCTTCAGTTGTTCACTTAAGATTTAGGCTTATACTATTTGTGAGACTAGACCTATGCAACATAATTCATTTGTGAATTGGTGACATGTTACCCCCATTTCTCAATGGTGATGAACTCGATAGATACCACTGTTTTGCTGTTTTCTCTTGTCTATTGGACCATCTCTGCTTATCCAACACTTAAAATGTGTGAAAGTACTTTAGACCCGATCGTTCAAATATCCCTTGGACATGATCTTTGTGGTGCTTCTTGGCAAGTTTATCTTCACTGGGTCCTTGAAGAATGATAACAGCTGTGGACAGTGCCAAGTTTACCTTTAATCTCACCTGTAAGCATGCGGTCAAGGTTACACCATAATAGATTAATCCTTACTCTGCCATCTACCTATCTGGGATGACATGTCATTTTAATCCTTTCTGTAAGGATATTACCATAACATGGTAACGGCCATGGCAGTATGGTTTCACCTGTAGGTAAAACTATCCCTGTGAGGTCTAAATGTGTCACCATCTCCCCTCCTGTGTTACTGTTTGGACAGAGCGGAGGTTTAAGCCTCAGAAATCCAGAGCAGGCTCCACACTTTATACACACTTGTCAAACGATTCATGTTCTCAGGGTTAGAATTGTTTAACCAGTTGTTGAAAAGTTGTTTAACCAGATGAAGTTTTTGAAAAAGTATAATGGTATCCTTTTCTCCATTACCGTAGCCATGGAGTTAACATACTGGGGGACCAAAATCTGTTGGAGGGCTCTTGGGGACATTTAAATAAATATATTAAATATGTTTAAATTGGCGAAATTGTTTGCATAAATGTTGAAATTGTTTGCATAAATTTTGCATGATTGACTGATTCAATATTTAAATTTGATCGAAAAAGTAAATGTTAAATGCACTTTACATTTTTCTATTTACTAGTTGTTTGGATTAATACCTTATTTGGTGTTAAATTGAGGAGATAATATGTAAATGAGGTAAAGTTCTTACAGCAAATGATGTGAAATGAGGAAAAACAAAATTATCATTTTGACAGTTAAATATCACAAAACTATCCAGATCGACATATAGCCAACACTCATGTTAACTTCTAGTTTTAAAAGTTTCAATACATTTTATTTATTTTAAAGTTAATGGAGACATTACAGTTTTTGACATTGTACCACCTGCTGGGGTAGAGCAAAGCCATGTTTATTATAAAATAAATAATTATATCAATATATTTAAGGGGCCCCTACTCTTTAATATAGTCAAAATGAAACAAATGACTGCAGAGTTAATTCACTTCAAAAGGTATTTTTGTTCAATGTAAAAGAATATGTATAGAAGTAGAATACATCAAATGCACATGCCAATAATCATTAATCTCATATAGTTGATTTCTTCCCCCCTAACAACGTCAGAATCATGTTAATGATCAGAGGAAGGAATTGATCATCCCCGGTTGTGATTGGTACGGATCACATCGGACCAGATAAGCCAGGTGTGACATCACAGAGGGGTAAGAGCCGGCTGAGGCTTGGTTGCCTCTGCTCCCATCCCACTGACACACACTCCACAAGACCAGCCACCGAGTGGAAGCTCTGGAGACCAGAGTGTTCTCTGAGTACCTCGTGAAGAGCTTTGATCGGGGGACCTCAGGACTCTCTGTGTGTGTTAGTTCGCGGGGGGAGAAGGATCGAGATTCTTTGGCACTTTTTCGAAGGTGTTCGGAGGTGAAGCCATGGCCCGTGTGACGACGTTTATCATTTTCCTCGCATGTTTTGTAAGTACATTTCCATAGACAAACTCACACACGCAAGCGCTCACACACACACACACACACACACACACACACACACACACACACACACACACACACACACACACACACACACACACACACACACACACACACACAATAACCCACTTTGAGACACACAATCTTAATTTCTAGTTCATCAAAAGTATTTTTAAGTTGCAGTAATAGTAGTGCTTTTAGTGTTGTTGTTTTTTGTACCCTCTGATTGTTGGCAAAGTTTACTCAGAGTCAGAGTCCAGAGTCAGAGTCCACTGACTATTTCTAACTGTTGCCATAAAGTGTCCAACAGACACAGTGATCGCAGGAACCTTGAATGGGTGTTTGCAAAGAAACGTCATGAGTGTGATTTACTTTTGATTTAACCTTTATTTAACCAGGAGAAGTCTCATTGAGATTCTAAATCTATTTTACCAGAGAGTCCTGGCCATGACAGGCAGCAGCACAGTTCCACAGTTACAGATAATAATTCGAAAACAACAGAGGACCCAAAAATAGAGTCACAGTCAGAACATCATCAAACAAAACATGTACAGACAGAGCCCGCCTCAAAATCAGCATGAAGGGATTTGAAACTGTTCAGGGCAACCAACTCCCCAAGCTTCAGTTCACCCTGCAACTGGTTCGATAAGAAGGGAGCAGCATAACTAAAAGCCCTTTTCCCCAGGTCAGTACAGACTTTAGGCACAGTTAATAAGAACATGTCCTCAGAGCGGAACTGATGGGTTCCTGTGCTTTTTCGAATTACATACTTATGCAGGTACGAAGGAACAAGTCAGAGGATAGTCTTATAAACAAGGATATGCCAATGATGGAGTCTGCGGGTGGACAGGGCAGACCATCCAACTCGAGCATACAAAGAGCAGTGGTGCATGAGGGTTTTAAAATTAGTAACAAACGTCAGTGCTCCTTAGACCGTGTAAATGACTGTAGGACATTTTGAAGATGCATTCATATATAAAACATCACCATAGACCAACACTGACATAAACGTTGCAAGTCATTTTTTGGCTTCAAAAGAAAAACAAGATTTGTTTCTGAAGTATTTTTTTTTTATCTTTAGTTATTTCACAAGTTGAGGTTTAAAAGAGAGAGAATCGTTAATTACAATTTCCAGATATTTATATTGAGACACAGATTCAATCACACAGCCGTGCAAAGTGTTGATAGAAGGAAGGTCCGAGGGCTTTGATTTAGCTTTTGTGAACAGCATGAGCTTTGTCTTGTGAGCATTTAAAACAAGTTTGAAATCACACAGGTTACGTTGCACAGTGTTAAAAGCAATTTGGAGCTGACAGAGAGCCTGATTTGGGGTAAACGCAGAGCAATATATCACTGTGTCGTCAGCTTAAAAGTGAAAATTTGCGTTCAGAGCTTTTAATCACTATTAATATCAATAGTAAATTAAAGGTCCTAGAACCAATCCCCGTGGCCCACCCTTGGATACATTAAGAGAGATAGAAGTGATACCTTCTGCTCTCACACACTTGGATCTGCCTGATTTTTTAAACCGAGAGACTGTTTGATCAGACAAACTGATGCTGCAGAGTCTTTCTAACAATAAGGCATGATCCACGGTATCGAAAGCCTGTGATAGGTCAACGAAAAGGGCTGCACAGGGTTGCTTATTGTCTAAAAATTTAATAAAATAATTTACTACTTTTATAGCTAGTTGACATACTATGTTTTTTCCTAAAACCAGATTGAAATTCAGATAAAATACTGTTTGTTGATAATAAAAGTCCTTCAGTTGTTGGTTTACAATGGATTCCAGCACACTTAAAACAGAAAGTTTGGAGATGGGCCTATAGTTATTTAGCACAGTGGGGTCCCTCCCTTTTAACAGTGGGAGAGCAAAGGCAGATTTCCAAATAAAGGGGAATTTGTATTTGTCTCCAGGGATAGGTTAAAAAGATAAGTCAGAGGCAATGCAATAAAATCAGCGGCTAACTTTAGGAAGTAAGGCTCAAGGTTGTCCGGACCTGCCAATTTTTTTGTGTCTAAAGATCAAAAAAACAACTACTGTCAGAGCAAGTAGAGGGGCCTTGAGCTGTGTTCTGAGAATCAAAAAGTCAACCAGAGGCAATAAAATGCTCATTAAAGCATGTCAGCCTTTTCATAAATTTGGGTCTTTGAGTCTTTGGCAATGCATGGAGGTAGCTCAATGACATTTTTATTTCCATTTATTTATTTAATAACTGGAAAAATCAATAACAGATTTTTCCTGGGGTGATGAACCCTAGTTCATTAATATATATTTATAATGGATACCAAATTTGCGCCCCAGTTCATCACTGAATATTTGGTGTGCATTATAAATATATATTTTGATTGATGAAATGTTAATAACAATAAGGACAAGTTCATAAATTCTTTCTGAACGGATGGGAAACGATGCGTCATTGAGTGTAAAGTCATCATGTCAAACAGGCCCAGTATTAGATAAAGCGTTGTGATTGGCCGGACCCGGACCGGGTCTACTGGACCCCGGTCTGATCGGGAGGTGTTTCCAAATTCTTAAGAAACACTGATAAGATTAGAGATTATAGCAGATAAATGTGCTTTAAACTTCTAACAAAAAATCTGAAAACGAATGTTTTTACATGAGAGAGGTGGGGTACCACTGTCAGTCAACCTTTGACAGTCTTCCCTTCCTTTTATGGTTTGAACATCACACCACCTGGCTGACATGGCGATACAAACTCTAGACACACTCGGCTCACAGATAAGTTATCGTAATCATTAGAGATAATTACCTTCTGAAAAACGCCCGAAACTGAAATGGGCCTCCCCAGGCAGACTCTTCTGGGGTGGTTCCCAGGTCCTAGGGTCCTACCTGTTACATTAAGAAAATGACATCATAGCATTAAAACATCCAAGAAGTAAAACAAAGAGTTAATTGTACATTGTCAATACCAACCCAACGGTTTCCTTCCCTCACTGACAATGAATGAATATGTCCTGTCTGCCAAACTCACATACTGATAATGTCCTGATCGGGGGTTTCCTCACACAGGTCCTCTCTGAGGGGCAGGTGCAGCCCGGTCAGTGCGCCTTCTACGAGGAATGTGGCAAGAACCCCTCAATCGAGAACCCTCTCATCCCACCCATTGTTCCCTGCCTCAGCTACACCCCTGCGCGAGCCCTCAAGGGCGCCCACTACCTGAAGCTCAAATCGGTGAGTCATTTCTACATTTTGGCCGCACAGCCTCATAGAAAAAAGGACAACAGACAGAATGTGTCGTGAGGCAAAGAGAACAACAACAAGACTGGAATTTGACTGTAAATGTAGCACCTGGGCATTAAGTCTCTCAAACAACAAACCCATGAAACCCCTTTCTTTTGCAGGTGTGCCCGATGTTGGACCGTGGAGAGAATAAGACCCTTGCCTGTTGCTCCATTAAGCAGCTCAGGTCCCTGGAGGTGAGCCTGACCCTGTCCAAGGCGGTGCTCATTCGCTGCCCCTCCTGTGCAGACAACTTTGCTCATCTGCACTGCATCAACACATGCAGCCCCAACCAGACCCAGACAGTTAACGTCACGGAAACCAGAAACGTCACCTTTCAGGGGAAGAACGTGGAAGTGGTGATTGGCTACCAGGCCTACCTCTCCACTGCCTTCGCAGAGGGATCCTTCAAGTCTTGCCAGAATGTCCGGATTCCTGCCACTGGAGGATTTGCCATCGGTACCATGTGTGGTCGCTATGGCGCCAAGCTGTGTAACGCCCAGCGGTGGTACGACTTCCAGGGTGACTCCAGCAACGGTCTGGCCCCTCTGGACATCGATTTCAAACTGATACCGCCGGGAGTCACAGCGGGGGTGCCCGCAGGCATGGTGCCTTACAACGGGCGGACCCTGAGGTGTAACGAGACCACACCGACGGGGGGAGAGGTCTGCTCCTGCCAGGACTGCCAGGACTCGTGCCCGCTGATGCCCCCACCGGCCATGCCTGCCGGACCCTTCCGTCTGATGGGCACAGACGGCTTCCTGGTGATCTCCATCCTGCTGCTGTGCCTCCTGCTCGTCGCCTTCCTGCTCTACCTGTTGGTGTCCTGCTGGGTGAACGCTAAGGAGAAACAGGACAAGGAGCGCTGGACAGGGAAGACGAGTGCCAAGGACCAGAATGGGAACACGGTGACCCAGCCCCTCATCGATCCCTCTGAGGTTTCGTGTACGGACAAAAACAGCCTGGCTGCTCAGGAGTTCCTGGGCTCTCTGTTCCAGTCCTGGGGAACCGTAATGGCCTCGCATCCACTCAAGGTACATCTTTTTTTAATGTTTTGTTGCAGATCATGGAGCCCTATGCTCTTGGATGTTGTTGGTTTGATCATCAAGGTAATTGAGGAGCGGGTAATGAGGTAACCTCGACAGACGCCATTGTTCATTCAGTAATGATTGTGTTGAACCTCTCTTCCTTTAAGGTGCTCCTTGCTGCAGCCATAGTGGTGGCCGTCTTTGCCACAGGCCTTATGTACATCGAACTTACCACTGATCCCATCCAGCTGTGGTCTGCTCCAAACAGCAGGGCCCGCAAAGAAAAGGACTTCCATGACAAGTACTTTGACCCCTTCTTCCGGACCAACCAGCTGATCCTGACAGCGCCTGGCAGAAAGGGACACATATATGACTCTCTGTTGTTTGGGAGGCAAAACTTCAGTGGCATCCTCGAGAAAGATCTCCTAACTCAGCTGCTGGCGCTGCAGACAAGAATACAAGTAAAGACCATTCAACCATAGCATCGTGTTCGCACCATTGCCTATTATCAAAGCATATATTAATAATTTGATTATTGATTGTTATTGTGTTTCTTTCTGTAGAATATCGAGTTCTGGTCATCAGACCTTAACCGAACTGCAACTCTGAAGGATGTGTGTTTTGCACCGTTAAACCCAAGCAACCCCGGGATGACCGACTGTGCGGTCAACAGTCTGTTGCAGTACTTCCAGAACAATGTAACCAATCTCAACGCAAAGGTGAACATGACAGAATTAGGAGTAACCAAAGAAGTGGACTGGAGGGACCACTTTATCTACTGTGTCAAGTAAGAAAAACTAACCCTAAAGAAGATGAATGAATCATCTTGAATGTGGTGCCATATTAACGAAATATACATGTGTCTGAATGATGAAGTGTAAAGAAGACTGAATGACCTCCATCCCGTCCACAGCTCCCCCCTGTCGTTTAAAGACATCACTGACCTTGGCATGAGCTGTATGGCCGACTATGGGGCACCAGTCTTCCCGTTCCTCGCGGTCGGAGGCTACGAGAGTGAGTGACGCGCATTCTGCTATGTGTGTCAATCAAACTTGACAAACCCTTCACCAACCTCGTCAACATCCAACCCACGCGCACATGCCCACACACACACACACACACACACACACACACACACACACACACACACACACACACACACACACACACACAAACACCCAGACACAGCAAACTTACTCAGCTCTGCCCTCTAATCCTGCCCATGTCTCTTTCCTCGCTTCAGACGAAGACTTCACGACCGCAGAGGCTCTCATTCTGACCTTCTCCCTCAACAACTACAATCGGGACGACCCCCGTTTCAAAGTGGCCCTGGAGTGGGAGCAAATCTTCCTCAACATCGTCCAAGAATACCAGCGGGACCCCAGCAGCAACTTCACATTTGCCTACATGGCGGAGGTATGAACTTTGGGGCTGATGTCTTCTTAATGCTATTTTGTACGTGGTTAAGGAGCTAGTCTTTGAGGACAAGGTATTACCTAATTGGATGTGATTCTCCTTAAACTCTGAGAGTCCACCAGTGGAATGGACATGAACACACATTCACATGGTTTTGTGGTTCGTCTGATTGACTGGGTCAGCGTGTTGACCTCTCTTGTTTCTCTCTCTCTCTCTCGATCCCTCTCTCTCTCGCTCTCTCTCTTTTTCTCTCTCTCTCTCTCTCTCTCTCTCTCTCCCTCCCTCCCTCTCTACGCACACAGAGGTCGCTGGAGGATGAGATCAACAGAACAACCTCGGAGGACATCCCAATCTTCATGATCAGCTACCTCGTCATCTTCATATACATCGCTGTGGCACTGGGGGAGTACTCATCCTTCAAACGCATACTGGTAAGACCGCTTGAACCCTCAAAACCAAATGGTTTGACTGGTTTGTCTGACTTCCCCATACCGTATTTCACACTATTCTCGGGGCACCTGTGAATGCGAGGGTCATGAGATAAGGCATGAAGTACTAAAACAAACACTGATCTTTACAAGCAAATGTTTATGACTTCTTGCCACCTTTAATTGGACATTAATGCATTTAATAAGCCAAATGGAGAAACTGCAGAGTAGATTTAGATTAGATTTATATAGATATTGTGGCAATGATGAGTGCAATAAACTGAAAAATTAAATCTTTATCGACATCTTTAGACTACAGTTTTACGACCCCTACACAATATATAACACATGCTGTAGATTATAAAGGGCAATGGGTTCTTGGCAAAGTTTCTAAATGACTTAATTTTAAAGAAGCATTCTCAAAGATTTCTGTTTTGTTAACTTTGGCGACAACTCTGGCATAAAGCGGTAATTTTTCCCTTAGAACCCAACGGTGTCGCCACTGTTGGGTTCTATGGGAACAAACTGGGTTCCCAGTGTGTAACATTGTTACACATGCAAGGGCTATGGTCAGTGGGCCATCAACTCAATCCCCAGTGTTGGGAAAGTTCACTTTCTACGTGAACTAGTTCAAAGTTCAGTTCACAAATTTTAAAATGAACTAGTTCAGTAAAACGTTCATAATTCAAAATTTTGAACTAAGTCCACAGTTCCAAAAAATGAACTAGTTCATAGTTCTTTTTTTCAATATGTTGCTGTGAGCTATTCGTTTTCTCTGGTATTTTGAACATTGAGCCCCATTTGTGGTTTGTCTAGGATGAAATAGAGTGGTTGAATCAAGTATCGTAGCAAAATACAGTTTCTATCGTGTTGTATTGCACATTTAGCGCATTTTGTAAATCCCATTGATTTCTGTTGGAAGACTCATTGCTCGTTGGCCGGAAACGGAAAGGGGGGGTGTTCACGTTTGATTGTAGTCTTTTCGCTCGGTTCTAGCCCTACTGATGAGACGGAGTACCGAGCGAAATGACTACAACTAAACTTGAACAGCCCCCCTTTCCGTTTCCGGCCAACAAGCAATGATTCTATGAGGTATTGTAGTCCGCTGAGCTATGAGCCAGAGAGCTAACGTTATGGATTGTACATATTTATAATTCGAAATTCGCCTCAGCCTGTATACCACAGACACTCTAGGGTCTATAGCATATAACCGCTTTGTCTGATTACAGTTTCATTCATTTTCCACAATTTAACAGCTCTCGTTTTGAAGAATAATCACCGCGCCATTCGTTTCAATGGGAATCGCGCCGGTCTATACTTTCAACATAAAGTGTACATATTTATAATTTGAAATTCGTCCCAGCCTTTATACGACAGATACTATAGGGTCTATGGCATATAACAGCTTTTTCTGATTACAGTTTAATGATACAGTAAGCTGGCAACACCGCAACTGCAAATTAACCACACGGAGATTACCATGGCAACCGGTCAAACAACACGGCGATTTGCGCGCACATCCGCCGTGTTGATAAACAAATAACCCCCATATTGAACGAAGTCAAACCAAGTGAGCGTGCCGTTCACAGACACCAGAATGAACGAGTTCACAGTAACGTTCATCAGGCAGTAATACAGTACGTTCAGTTCACGTTCGCCCAAAATATGAACGAGTTCATGAACTATCGTTCAATGACCGCGTTCAGGAACAACACTGTCAATCCCCATTGTGTCAGCATTGTGCGTTCAATACACTTAACAGACACTTACTTACATGAAAAGATTTGACACTTTAATTAAATGGATCTCCCTCAAATATAAACTCAGACGCATTCCTCAAAATCTGTCGATAAAGCAATGCCTCTGTTTTTATTCATAGCTCTGGGTGTAAGATAAAGGCCAGTACTAAAAACACCACGTATTCAGCTAAATCTGTGCATCATTACACTGTACACCTGCTTTCCTCCTCCCAGGTGGACTCCAAGTTCCTGGTTGGTCTGGGGGGTATCTTGGTGGTGGGCTGTTCTGTGCTGGCCTCCATGGGCTTCTATGCCTGGATAGGAATCCCATCCTCCCTGATCATCCTGCAAGTGGTGCCTTTCCTGGTTCTGGCTGTGGGCGCCGACAACATCTTCATCTTTGTGCTGGAACACCAGGTGAGAGACAGAGGATGGGATAGCTACCACAAATGCATGAGAAGATACAGTGCATGTACACAAGACCGAATGTATGTACATTATTGCATGCATAATGTATGTGCAATAACTGAAGGAGGTAGTCTTCATTTAAAACCCTGGGCTCCTCCTTCTAGAGAGATGTGCGGAGGCTTGGCGAGACCAGAGAAATGCAGATCGGGCGAGTTCTGGGAAATGTTGCTCCCAGCATGCTCCTGTGTAGTGTATCAGAGTCCATCTGCTTCTTCCTAGGTGAGAGACCTATCCTTCCTATTGTAAGACAGCCCAAAAATAAGCACATTTGTCAGAAGAAAGATAGATATGAGATATGTTTTCAAACTCCAAACTCTCCGAGACCCGTCTGAAGAGGTTTCTTGAGGCATCTCACAGTATGTCGATGATTGATGAGGATGTCAGCAAGACTTATTCTAAAGCATCAGTATTCTAAAGAATCAGAATAAGAATGCTTCATTAATGCAAAACGATGGAAACAATGGAAATAGTATACTTTTTTTTTTAATCAAAACACAGAAAACTGTTACAGATAAGCTTGGCTTTTACTCTGGAGTTCTGACCCAGGGATGACCTAGTCATGCCGGGTACTTCGGGGTTCTCTTACCGGCGGTTCCTGTCTAACCGCGGTCCCTGTTCCGCTCCCAGGGGCCCTGTCCACCATGCCGGCGGTCAAGTCCTTCGCTCTGTACGCCGCCCTGGCCGTGCTGATGGACTTCCTACTCCAGATGACCGCCTTCGTGGCGTTGCTGTCTCTGGATGCCCGGCGCCAGGACAGCAACCGCTGCGAGCTGTTGTGCTGCGTCCGCGTGGGAACGCGCCGGCCCATCAAGCCCAACGAGGGGCTGCTTATGCCCCTGATGAGGAAGTACTACGCCCCCGCCCTCCTACACCCCGTCAGCAGGGTCGTGGTGGTAAGAGCCGGCGCCCGGACCACGACACTGAATGGATACCGTAGTGTTGACAATATCACCGGCATTATGCATGTTACATACTTTACATAATACTGCCCTTCTCCTTTTATATTCATCTACTCTATCGTCTGTAGATACTACTCTACCATGCATCTACTTTACCATCTGCTACTACTACTTTACAATTCATCTACTTTACCCTCTGCTACTACTACTTTACAATTCATCTACTTTACCCTCTGCTACTACTACTTTACAATTCATCCACTTAATTCCCGTCCAGTGATGACGTAGAAGTGTCTCAGAGACGCCGTGTAGAAGTGGTAGGCGGAGGCTTCTTAGTGAAGAGGCATTAGTGAACACTGTCGAGTGGAGACGACTCCAACGGGTCTGCGTTGCCTCCCCAGATGGTGGTGTTCGTGGTCATGTTCTGCTGCTCCATATTCCTGATGTTCCACGTGACGGTGGGACTGGATCAGGAGCTGGCCATGCCTCAGGTAGGCAGGACTAAGGATGTGCTGCTTAAACTCATACTCATATACCCATACTAGGCGTTACCACCCCGTTATAAATGGCTTTGTTTGGGCACAGTAGCTCAGGGGGTAGAGCGGGCTGGCTGGTAACCGTAAGGTTGCTAGTTCGATCCCCGGCTCCTCCTAGTGTCGAGGTGTCCCCTGAGAAAGACAACCAAACCCTAACCGCTCCTGACGAGCTGGCTGTCGCCTTGCGTGGTTGACTCCGCCGTTGAATTGCGAATGTGTGCATGAATGGGTGAATATCAGGCAATATTGTAAAGCGCTTTGGATAAAAGCGCTTCATAAATGCAGTCCATTTACCATTCAAACAGGGTTCCTACATGCTGGAGTATTTCAAGTACTTGTACAAGTACTTTGAGGTGGGCATCCCTACCTACTTTGTGACCACCAAGGGATTCAACTTCACCAGCGCTGCTGGCATGGACGCAGTTTGTTCCAGCGTGGGCTGTGATCAGTTCTCTCTCACACAGAAGATACAGTACGCCACCGAATATCCTGAACTGTGAGTGGGTTATGCTTTATTAATCTGGATTAGTTAATAATGTAATTCACAGGCTCACGTTTGGATGTTACCAAAGCCTCAGAGCAAACCGGCGAGGAAATTAAGGAAATTGTGCACTAAAATGTGTAAGATAAATGTAAGCATATCCCCATGATTTTAATGTTTTTAAGGATACCTAAGTTGTCCTTTAATTAAACGGTTATGTTGCTCTGTTCTGATACTGTAGGCCTCCGCCACATACCATCCTCCATACCGTGTTGCTTTACTGCGCTGACACGGGGCATTGAACCCTCTGCTATCTCTTCGTCACCTCTTATATACTCAAAACAGTTAATGATCAACCGCGCTATGGGAAAAGGATTGAAAGCATTCCTTTTAGGGGCGATGCTACTTATCGCCTTTCACATTAAGTGATATAATTATCAAAATAGTTTTGCACCAAACCATGCTGCTCTTCCGTCTGTGATTCTAGGGCCCTGTGTCAGACACAGTCCAAGGTCGTTATACAAGCCTTTATCACAACTCAACTTTGTCATGGAAGGTTTCATAAGCGCACGTTCAGAGTAAAGAACCCGGTGTCCCCAGCGACTGGCAGAGCTCCCGGCGCTGCTGGCCTCCACAGGCTGTGAAACGGAAAGTGATTATAACTAGTGTTAGCGATTCTTCCTCCCTGCATTTGTACCATATTGTCCGACTCTAGAGCTGTATATGTGGCTGATAGGCAATAGCCAAAGCAGTCTTATGGGCAGGATTTAAATGGAATACAATTTAAAGTGAATAGTGAAAAAATAGCTGCGCATAGGTTTCAATGACCCTCTGATCAGAATCAGCTTCTCTTTAAACTCCATTAATATGTATGTCCTTAAGAACACTTTGATCTATTTACTGTATGCATTAGTCACAGGGCTCTGAGAAAGAATGTAATAATAAAGAGTAATGTAGAAATGGAGGGAACCGTTCAGTTCCACGTCGGTGTACCTCACTAACCGATGGCGTGCTCACTAGGTCCTACTTGGCCGTGCCTGCTAATTCCTGGGTGGATGACTTCATTGACTGGCTGAATCCCGGCTCTAAGTGTTGTCGGCTGTACACCCTGGGCGCAGAAAGTGGGAACTTCTGCCCCGCAAGTGAATGTGAGTTCTTTACATTTTGGTCTCTCGTAACCCAACCAGGCAACAACACATATATGGCCCTTTACTGCGTCCCAAAGGCAGAGCCCGGCCCTAAACCCTTCTTCTTCTTCTTCTTCTTCGTCCTCAGCCGCATGGGTTTGTGGGAAGAAGTGTATAAAGGCCCCAGCGAACGGAGTGGTGAGGCCCTCCGTGGAACAGTTCAACCGCTTCCTCCCTGACTTCCTGGGCAACAGGCCGGACCTGCAGTGTCCCAAGGGGTGAGTGAGTCTCACCGCAGCCTGGACAGACAGACAAGATCCAATGAAGGGGGTTTCACCTTTTTTCGGCATGATTTTTGTTTTGACCAATCATGTTGCTGGAGGCAATAAGGTAATAAAATAGGAAATAAGGCGTAACTGCCCTTTCAGTGCCTGGTTTTTCTGGTCTTCCCCCAGAAGTTCTGCTCTAACATAGTAGGACTGCTGGATCCAACATGAGTTACACTGTGAGACCTCTGGGCCTGGATAGTGATACTTAGCCAACAGACAACAGCAAACATTCATGTTCATGGGACGAAGTGAACTCTAAAGGGCTGATTGTGGTCCCACGTCACGCAACGCAATGACCACGCAGACGCTTCAACGCAGTCGTGAACCTGTTTTGGCTCTGCGTCGGGTTTTAGTGAGCGGACCAATCACACCCCTTGCTGCTGCGTCGCCTCGACGGAAGGTTGCAATTTTTGGGTAAGCGTCAGGCCCTCGCGGCGGACGCAAGGAGGGTTCGCAAGGACGTAACGGGTCCGTAACCCCCTTGCGTTGAGTGACGTAAACTATGTTAGGGACAACCGAATGAATAACTGTGAAACTTTGAACTGCGGCAATTAAAAAATACTAACACACACGTTTCCCCCCCCCCCCCAGTGGTCTTGGGGCGTATGACAAGGCTGTGATAAGAGATGAGAGCGGAGAGATTATAGGTGAGTGACATCACGCTGTCGTCATGGGGATGACCCGTCGTCAGCCGCCTCATCGGGGGTCAGTTCCGTCCGGCTCGGCTGCTCACAGCGGTGTCGTGTGTCCCGCCCCGCAGCAACCCGGTTCATGGCGTACCACACCAGCCTGACCAACTCGCAGGAGTTCACCAAGGCGCTGCAGAAGGCGCGGGAGCTGGCCGACAACATCACCATGGGCATGAGGGAGGTTCCGGGCACGGCGCCGGACTTCGAGGTCTTCCCATACACGTAGGTCCTTCCCCGCCACACGGCCGTGTTTCCCAGGCTCCCTCAGCTTGGGGATTCTCTTTTTAGTCCATGGATACTTTTTGTTTGTTGCCCCGTTTTCAAGACCGCCCCCTCTCCCCTGTAATGCCCTTGTCCCCGCCTCTGCATGCAGATTTCCCGACAGTAATTCAACGTCAAAACAATAGAAAAGTGGGTTGAAAAAGAGAGGCCATGACATGTGTCAGAGGAGCCCAGGTGGGAATCATACCCAAACTAATCCACTACCCCCAATCCACCACCCAAAACCAACCCTACAACCTTTGCACTGCTACCACTTCCACTTGATACACTTATCTACGCCTTATTACTTCTAACCACTGGTTTAGTTTCTCTAATTATTATTACTTACTTTATTTTATTGCTGCTATGAAACCGTTGAGGAACCCAGCTTAATCATTATACCCTTGCGTACTTTACAATAACATGTAATAAAAGTGACTCTGATTCTGATCCTGTGTCACTCGACGGCACTTTGCCTCCGTAGCACACTCACACCCACTCGCCTCTCGCCTCCCTCCCTCTGGTCCTCTTCCTCCCCCGTTTCCCCCCTGCCTCCCTCTAGCCCTCCGACCGGTCCTCTTCCTCCCCCGTCTCCCCCCTGCCTCCCTCTAGCCCTCCGACCGGTCCTCTTCCTCCCCGTCTCCCCCCTGCCTCCCTTTAGCCCTCCGACCGGTCCTCTTCCTCCCCCGTCTCCCCCCTGCCTCCCTCTAGCCCTCCGACCGGTCCTCTTCCTCCCCCGTCTCCCCCCCGCCTCCCTCTAGCCCTCCGCCCGGTCCTCTTCCTCCCCCGTCTCCCCCCCGCCTCCCTCTAGCCCTCCGACCGGTCCTCTTCCTCCCCCGTCTCCCCCCCGCCTCCCTCTAGCCCTCCGACCGGTCCTCTTCCTCCCCCGTCTCCCCCCTGCCTCCCTCTAGCCCTCCGACCGGTCCTCTTCCTCCCCGTCTCCCCCCTGCCTCCCTCTAGCCCTCCGACCGGTCCTCTTCCTCCCCCGTCTCCCCCCTGCCTCCCTCTAGCCCTCCGACCGGTCCTCTTCCTCCCCGTCTCCCCCCTGCCTCCCTCTAGCCCTCCGACCGGTCCTCTTCCTCCCCCGTCTCCCCCCTGCCTCCCTCTAGCCCTCCGACCGGTCCTCTTCCTCCCCCGTCTCCCCCCCGCCTCCCTCTAGCCCTCCGACCGGTCCTCTTCCTCCCCCGTCTCCCCCCCGCCTCCCTCTAGCCCTCCGACCGGTCCTCTTCCTCCCCCGTCTCCCCCCTGCCTCCCTCTAGCCCCCCGACCGGTCCTCTTCCTCCCCCGTCTCCCCCCTGCCTCCCTCTAGCCCTCTGACCTCTCCCCTCCCCCCCCCCCCCCCCATCAGGGTGACCTACGCCTTCTACGAGCAGTACCTGACCATCGTGCCCGAGGGCCTGTTCAACATCTCGCTGTGCCTGCTGCCCACCTTCGTGGTGTGCTGCCTGTTGCTGGGCATGGACCTTCGCTCCGGCCTGCTCAACCTCTTCACCATCATCATGATCACCGTGGACACCGTGGGGATCATGACCCTGTGGGGCATCGACTACAACGCCGTGGCGCTCATCAACCTGGTCACGGTGAGAGCAGGACGGACCTATCGCTAAAGCTAGCGAATTGGGCCCAGTCCCATTTTTTCTCTCCCCTTAACAAGAACCCCTTGCAACCTAGCATTCAAGGGTTTTAAGGGAAAAACAGCATTGTTTTTGGGCACCCTACCCCATTGCGGGAACGGGCAAAATCTAGGGTTAGGGCTCAAATCTAGGGGAAGGGGGAGGATTGGGCCAGGGCCTAAGTCCCATGTTTTGGGGGAGTGGTTTTTGGGGGACGGCCTGAAGGAAGGGGAGGTTTGGCTGGTGTTCGTAATGGCCTACACGGGCTTTACCTATCTCTCTTGCGCTTGGTGATATTTTGAGGGGATCTACGTCGACAACCCTGCAAAATCCTTCTGTCTGAGGAGCAGACCACCCTGTGAGCCCCCCCTGTCTGTCTCCTCCCCAGGCGGTGGGCATCTCCGTGGAGTTCGTGTCCCACCTGACCAGATCCTTCGCCCTCAGCATCCAGCTGACCCACATCGAGAGGGCCAAAGAGGCCACCGCCACCATGGGCAGCGCGGTCAGTATCCAACTCATCTGTTGTGTGTCTGTGTGTCTGTGTGTGTTTGTGTGTGTGCATGTGTGTGTAAGCACATGTGTGTGTGTGTGTGTATGCGCATGTGTCTGTGCGCATGTGTCTGTGTGTGTGTCTGTGTATACGTGTGTGTTGTGTGTGTTTGTGTGTTTGCGTGTGTGCGTGCGTGTATGCGCATGTGTCTGTGCGCATGTGTATGTGTGTGTGTGTGTGTGTTTGTGTGTGTGCATGTGTGTGTGTAAGCGCGTGTGTGTATGCGCATGTGTCTGTGCGCATGTGTCTGTGCGCATGTCTCTGTGTGTATGTCTGTGTGTATGCGCATGTGTGTGTATGTACGTATGTGTGTAAGCGCGTGTGTGTGTGTGTGTATGCGCATGTGTCTGTGTGTGTGTATGTGTGTGGTCGTCCAAGCCGCTGAACTAAGGTGACCTTCATGTGTGCGCCCCATTAGGTGTTTGCCGGTGTGGCCATGACCAACCTGCCGGGCATCATCGTTCTGGCGTTCGCCAAGGCCCAGCTCATCCAGATCTTCTTCTTCCGGCTGAACCTGATCATCACGCTGCTGGGGATGGCTCACGGCCTCATCTTCCTGCCTGTGCTGCTCAGCTACTTCGGTACGGAGAAGCACCTGTGTGACGGTCAAACACGTTGTTTCTGTGGTTACCCCACTCTCACACTTTGTTTTGAAACTAGGTTGTTTAGCACTTAGTTTTTTTGTAGCGACTCCAATTTAGATTATTCACAGCCTCACTCTATCTTGCAAGTTACTCTTCTAAAAACTCTCCTAGTGTAGGTTTGTAAGTCCTGGCACTTAATGTACGCACTTATTGTATGTTGTATATCCTGGCACTTTAAATCAACCTTTAAATGAACCTAAATGAACACTTATATAGCGATATACTGTTGTCTCTCTTTCTGCTGTCAAATGTACTTACTATAAATCGCTTTGGAATAAAGCGTCTGCTAAACGCTCTAAATTTGAAATGTAATATGCACAAGGTGAGTGAGAGAACAATACTAAGTGATAGATAGAAACACAATCTTTTAAAATATGAAAAATATATAACATTTGACATACCAAACAACAACAAGCGCAGTGGTTAAGGCTGCTGTTATTTCCCTCAGGTCCCGGGGTCAACAAGGCCGTGCTGTTAAAACTCCAGCAGTTCGATGAAAAGGCCCGGCAGGAGCTGGAGACGAAAGGAAACGCCCACAGCCACCCCAACGGCCACCACAACCAGGGCTACGAGCACGAAGAGAACACCGACCTCCCCTTCACCAACCGGTCTACAGCCGAAGGAACCCAGGGAGGGGAGAGTCTCACTTACTTTTAAGCACACGGGAAAAAAACGAACATTGAACTGTTTTACAAGCTCTTTTGCATCCTCCGGTGGATACCTCCACGGTGAATAGATCTGAACGAAGAGGGAGAGGAGTATGAAGGCTTGACATGGGAATCACTCGGCCTGTGCTGGCCATACCTTATCTGGGATGGGTTGGTGGGACTTCAAGCCTCCGCCACCACACAACTGTGCAATATATTGTAAGGTGACAAGAAGGGACTCCTGATTTGGACATCAAGACATACTTTTAGTATGGTAATTGGAGAGCATTCGTCAAAACATTATGAAAATGACATAACAGATGACAGTACCTCATTTAGCAATAGACAAATAATTGAATGTCTTTTTATACTTAAAAAAATGCCATGTGTTAACGTGTTTATTTAAAGTAATTATTTTGTATTCAGGATTGTATTTCACAGGGATAGTGTTTATTGAAAAGCGAATGGAAACACTCCAGCAATTAACCTCTATTTTGTAAAGCAAATGTTTCTATAGTGTGTAATAAATGCATCGATGCAAAAAAAGCTCTACATCTGAGTCTCTGAGGCTACTCAATTAACCTAGTCTCTGAAAGTACGATTGACAGAATGGTCCGCTGCATTTATTAGTATATAATTGCTACACTTCTACTATGAGCGCTTAATACAGTGATTGATTATTGATTGTTCTCTGAAATTAGCGGGCTATTTATCAGCAGTGTTCAACATTTTATCTTCTGTAAGGGGGTTGGACAAGGATTTAAATAGCTTTAGTATGTGATACAAGTCAAGATAAAATGGAGGACAGAATGCTTTTGGGTATCAATGTTTCGTTTTTATTAACAATGCATCCCTTAGATAGGATTGTATGTTTTCTTTAGGTCAGCAATGCCCCCAAAACATACTGTACACATTATACAAGGGAAACCACGATTTCAGGCGACAAAAACAAAAAAAATCTTTTAAATTATAATACAGTCTTGAGGAAAAAAAATATAAATAACTTTTTTCTTCTCTGGTGGAACTCACTTTATGGTACAGACATACAATAAATAGACCGGTTCTGGCGTCGCTCCACTGATCTATGAATCATCTCTCTATGAGTCCATTTTGTGTAGCAGCATAATAGCAAAAAACATAACAAAAACAAGCCCGACGGAAACTGATCAATTTCCCTGGAATTAATCATCGCATATCGCTCCCCCCATCTCAGCCAACCACAGACAGTGATATTGCATTGTGGGAAGAAATAAAACCCAACGTGTCAGAGATAAATTAGACTTACGGCAATCTAAACTGCGACATCTAAAGGCAGCCTTACCGTAAGTGAAAAACGTCTTTAAAAGCAAGTGAGGAGGGGGGGTGGTGGTAGGGTTGGTGGTCCACAGCCGTGCCATGCTACTGGGTGCATGCAGCGGGGGGCGGGGGCATGGGACAGCTCGGGGCCTCACCCCATGGACAGGGTCCTTAGTGAGGGAGGGGTGAGGGCCAGGCCGAGAGTTAAAGCAGTACCTATCGAACGAGAAAGAAACAGCAGGCAAGGGAGAGGGTTGCAGAGAGGGCCCCGGCGACGGGCTGTAGAGTCCGTGAAAGCCGAAGCTCTCGCCAGGTTTTTGAGGGCCTCGCTGTGGGTGAGAAGGGGGGGGGGGGCTGTAAACTAGCAGGGTGAAGTAAAGCAAAGACGCGCCGGTGTCTCCGGGTACGGCTGTGTCAGCGTTCCGGGGAAATAAACTAAACTTGAAAGCGACACTCGCTAGGGTTTGATTGTCTTGAGATTTACAAAATACAAAAGTGTTCAGCGTGACAAGGCTAACGAGAGGCTACGGAGGAGGAGGAAGAAGGAGAAAAGGAGGAAGAGAAGCAAGCGATGTCAGCCTGGCAGCACACGGAGCGTTGTGGGAGAGGACGTGAGCCCTTAGGGGCCGTAAAGTAGGCTTTTTCTTTTTTATTATTATACGTTAAATAGCAAGACATTGTGTAGTGTTTTTTTTTTCTTCTTAAAAAGGAAACAATATGATGGGCTTGGGGAGGGGGGGGGGGGATAAAACAAATACAAAACAAACAAATAAAATAAAAGCCATCACTTGATAGACACGACAGCATGCCCTATCCATCTCCTGACCGAGAGAAAGCACCGCCTCTGGAAGAAGAGAAAACGCAGGCGCTTTCTGCCGGCGGTGGCTTGTGCCGCGTTTCTTTTTGCTTCTTTTAAAGACGGTGGGGGTCCGCCGCGCAACAGCGGACAAGACCTCGACCGCCCGGGAAAACACCTGAACGCCATCTTGGATGGATGGGCTCCCACTTCCTGCCCGAGACAACGCTACGGGCGAGGGGGTACAACTACTGTTGTTGTTGTTGTTGTTGTTGTTGTTGGCACCGGAACATCACCAGCCCCTGACCCTCAGGTGTTGTTTGTGTAGCGCCGACCGTCACACATCGCAAAACAATGTCCTCCGTTCCTCCTCCTGCCTCTTCCCCCACCCCCCCCCTCATTGTCTTGTTCAGTCTCCTGCACTCTCATCCTCGCAGCCCGTTTGTGCACGTGTGTGTGGGTACTTGTTAGTGTGCACATGTCTGCATGCGCATGTGTGTGCGTGTATGTCCGTGTGTGCGTGTGCGTACGTATGCGTGTGTGTGCGTGTGTGTGTACGCCTGTGTGTGTGTGCAGAGGGGGCCGGGCGGTCAGAGTGGAGCTGTGCGGGGCGGGGAGGGGGTCCGGGATGGATCAGGAGTCGTCGGTCGGGGCCTCGGGGTCTGCGTCTTCCTCCACGGCTTTGGGGGACTTGGTCAGGATGGCGTCCGCCTCCTCGTACATCTGGAAACAGAACAGCAGCGTGACCACACGGGGCCAGCGGAACCAATTCCTGTCGCCCAATCAGCAGACACCAGCGAGTGATAAAGACGGCGCCATTTTGGACAATTCTACAACCGCTATTGAAGGGGTTGAATCTGGTCTAGGGCGTGTGACCGTAATCCGACGAAGGATGAACAAAGAAAAGCCCTGAAGGCTTTTAAGGGATATTTAAGTAATGGATGTTGCGGAATGTGATTGGCTAAAAATCAGCAGATCCAATCAGATGCAAAGGAGACCTGATCGGCCGCATTCCATGAAAACACAGTGTTTTCATGGAACGCGGCCGAGGTTGTGTGATGGAGGGACGTACGGGCATGAAGTGCACGTCCTGGAAGAGCTCCTGGATGAAGCGGCGCGAGGCCAGGCGGAACATGCAGTGGGCCAGCAGGTGAGACACCTCCGAGTACAGGCAGATGTCGTCAAACGCATACGGGAACTTCTCCTTGATCCTGCAGGGGGGGGGGGGGGGGGGGGGGGGGGAACCGCCAACACAGCACAGAGAGGTCACTCTCCACGCACCACAACACATCACTCTCCACGCACGACAACACATCGCCCTTAAAGGCCTCATGGCAGGCCACCAGGCGTGGGTGTGATGAGCTGGTACAAGCCGTTGTGACATCATAAGTGGGCGTGTCCACCCAGATTTATGAAGGATTAGATCTGCTACGGTCCACTGGGTAGGCTGGTGGACCGATCCATCCGGCGTGCACCTAGGTCGACACGCCCAACTTGGTGATGTCCCTATGAAAATCGTTCCTTCCCGATGCCAAACGGCTTGTACCAGCTGATCGCACCTGGTGGCATGACATGAGCCCTTTTAGAGAAACAGGAACACGTTGGTCGCTCTCTACACGCAATGTTTTGAAAAACCCAGACAAATGCACAGGCTCAGAGCAGTAGATGACGATTTGTGCATAAGGGAGCATTCGACTCTCCCGGGGGAGGATTCCCTTGAATGTCTGCCACAAATATATAAAATGTCTCTATATATTGTCTCTATAACTAATTCTACGATTTGCTTTTGTATAAATACAGAATATAATCCTCAAAAATGGTGTGTGTGAGTACATGTCTTCACTGGATGAGGTGTGCGTGTGCCTGCTGTGTGTCTGTGTTTGAACATGTCCGTGTGTGCGTGTGTGCGTGTCCCTTTCATATAAATATATAAATACAGAATATAATCATCAAAAAAGGTGTGTGTGAGTACATGTCTCCACTGGATGAGGTGTGCGTTAGGGCTGCTCGATTATGGGAAAAATCATAATCACGATTATTTTGGTCAATATTGAAATCACAATTATTCAAACGATTATTTTTGAGTTTGAAAACATGTATTAATTCAGCATGTCTCTCCGAAAAAACGTTTTTCCCCGAACTTTGAAATTTCCCCTTAAAAAGGAGAAAGAAGAAAATGTTCCAATCTAAAATGATATACAGATATGTATCCAGCCTTTCTGCCCTTTCTACAGATCATTAAAAAAAATAAAAAAATCTAACAAATCGGTTACGTTAATTTTGCGATCGTTTGACGCTAAAATCCAACATCGCGATCACAATCCGACTAATCGCCCAGCCCCAGTGTGCGTGCGTGTGTGGGCGTGTCCCTACGTCAGCAGCCCTGTCTCGTGGCCCTTGGTGCCCACGGAGGAGCTCAGGTTGACGATGAGCCGCAGCACCTCCTTCCTCAGCAGGGGGCGACAGGCGGGGGCGTCTTCCAACAGCGCCCTGCCGGCTGACACACACACAGGAAGAGGAGGCGGTCAGCGCCGGGGCAATCCCGCTGACGCGCTACCCCGGTACGTGGGAGCGCGGGGACTATGGTCGATGAGACACACAGATACAATCTGTAGACTGAATAGAGGCTGTAAAGGGAGGGCAGGGTTTCCCTCCCAAGGTGCGCCTCCGATAGACACAGCTCTAACACGCCCTACTTTATTCCCTCTCTGGGATTAAAGGTCACTTTATTACCCACTACCCGTTTATTATGACGTGATGGATCTCTGATTACTTTTTGTTTGTTTGCTTGGTTGGTGTGTTTTCTTTTACTACCATGACTACTGTTGTAAAACAAAGTGCCTCTTAAGGACAATTTACAGTTACTCTATCGAAACCCTACTCTATCGAAATCCCCAACTCTGAGTATCACCGATCCCCGGCCCTATGCTGGGTATCACGCTAAAAGTCTGTTTGAAAAGTCGCTAAGACCAGGGTTCGAGTCCATGATGAACTGCTTTGAAGCCTTCCCTGTTGTCCCCCACCAAGGGGTACACAGGTAAAACTGGTGAGTTACCCCCAGATTGAGGGCATTGTGAGCACACCAACAAAAACATTGACATCAGGGCGTTTATCCGACGCTTTCATCCAAAGCGACTCACACTCAGTACATTTGTCAGAGGGAAGAGAAACAACAATACACCGCTGTCGGTACACGACAAAGCTAGCTTGGATAAGATGCTACACAATACTAGGTACTATTTTTTAAATACAATGACGTGCAACATACAGTATGTGGGGTCAGGGGGTGGGGGGGTAAGAGGGGACAACAGAAGCAGCTCTCTCTCACCCACGACGACGTCCCCGGGCGTGGGCGTGCTGCACACGGAGCCCTGGGACACGGCGGCATCGCTGCAGCCCGACCCCCCCGAGAACGACGGGGGCATGGCTTCCAGCCGGTGGCCCCCGCTCTGGCTGCTCCACGACGCAAACTCCACGTAGTCTGGGGGGGGGGGGGGGGGGGGAGGGTTAACATGGCACGCAGCGGGGTTGGGGGCGTGTCTTGACGGGTGCGTCTGAGCGTGTGCGGGATGGGGTCAAGGGTGACGTTGGAACGGATTTTAAAAAGGCGCTCTGACTGTTCCTCTCCAGCGCTATGACGCCGTTGTGAAATGACATCCAACGCGCTTGTATTGTTCACCGATGACCAATGGGTATTCTACAGTTTCTCCCCAGTTTCACTAGGAAAGGTCATGAACATAAAAATATGAAATATGTCATCATAATGTCACATTATGTAATGAGTAGCCACAATCTGACACTAGTTGAATTGTAAAAAAAAAAGAATAAAACCAAGGAAAGAGGATTTATTGGTGTGTGGCGTCACAGAAGGGAGCGTGTGGAGTGTGCGGTGCGTGTGGTGCGTGTGTGCGGTGCGTGCGGTGCATATGTGCGGTGCGTGTGTGCGGTGCATGCGTGCGTGCGTGCGGTGCATGCGTGCGTGTCCGCACACAGAATCCAGTGAGCATGGTCAGGCGCCACTCCCTCCCATCCCCTCTCCAACCAGTGCACTGCCACACAGCAGTGCGTGTTGGTACGCTCGTGGCCAGTCACCGGTGCGTGCGTGTGCGTGTGTGTGTGTGTGCGTGCGTGCGTGCGTGCGTGGCCCCTCACCGGTGCGCGAGTGCGTGCCGTTGATGAGCAGCTGTGCGGGGAAGCCCATCACCACGGCCCCCACGCAGTACAGGCAGTTGTCCTCCGTGTGTTCCTGCAGCCCCGAGTCGTCGCCGCCCGCCGGGCTCTGGCCCTCGCCGCGGCTGGCGATCAGCTCCGAGATGCTGAACTGCTGCCGCAGCACCGGGATGGGGGGGCGCTCTGTGGGGGCAGGGGGGAGGGGGGGCGGGGACATGGTCAGGTGGGCGGGGACATGGGGAGATGGGCGGGGAGAACAATGTGGGCGGGGACGCGGTAAGGTGGGTGGGGACACGTTGAGGTGGGCGGGGACACGTTGAGGTGAGCGGAGACACATTCAGGTGGGCGGAGACACATTCAAGGTAAGGGGGCGGGGACACGTTGAGGTGGGCGGAGACACATTCAAGGTAAGGGGGCGGGGACACGTTGAGGTGGGCGGGGACACATTCAAGGTAAGGGGGCGGGGACAAGGTAAGGGGGGCAGGGTCAGCGACGCATGCGGGCACCGACTGAGTCACTATTCAACAGTATTATTGCACTTTAAAGCGCTTGATTTTACTCTTCAACATTAACTGCATTTATTTATTTATTATTATTATTATTATTATTATTATATGTACTGTTGAATTTGTCCCTTTTGCCGACGTAAGGAAAGGTGTCATGATACACTACTGGACTAGAACACGCCAGACTACAGCACACAGACGACTTTGCTGGTCTATTAGCAAATTCAAATATCAAAGCTTCAGGCAGGTTGTGCCAGTTGGATCATGAGTGAATCAATGAATCAACGGGATGGCAAAGTACGAAGGAATTCGATGGAAAGACTATATTCATGCTGCGAAGCTAAGAATGACAGCTTTTTGGCAACAACGTGCATGCTCACCAAAATACTTATTTTGACGCCAATGCATCACAAGGGGAAAGCACAACGTGACATGCCAGTGCTACTGGAAGCGTGGTGATTGACGGATTCTATGACAGCCGCTTGCTGCTCTGTGTCAGGGTACCTACGTAGGCTTTACCTTCATGATCTTAAAGCTCGCCCTGCCCCATATAACTTCATTAGGGCGCTATTATTAGCACTCGCTGGCGTTCTTTGTATATTTCTTTTAGTTTATTTTAAACAAATTTTAAATCGCATGTCCTCCGATCGTGTCGATTACGTTGATTCCTCTGCAGCTGTCATGTGACCGTGAGAGGGGGCGGGGCTATAGGGGAGGAGTCAGGCTATGACCTCCCCTGCTCCTGGCACAGTAAAGAAACTATAAAGAGCCTTGAGATCCTCTTTGATGAGTGCTTGATGTGATTGAATGCAGAACAGCAACCTGCTCCTTAATAAGGTACCAACATCCAAGAAGGGTTTCCGTAAATGTAAACGAGAGACCATCATCTAATACGTTTAGTTTTTCAAAAGGTTCTGTTTTTTTATTTTTTGTTAACGAGGGGCCATCATCCTACACATTTTGTTTTTTACATTTTTGTTAGCGAGGGACCATCTTCCAATATGTTATGTTTTTTAAATTTTTGTTAACGAGGGACCATCATGCAATACGTTTCATTTTTTTACATTTTTGTTAACGAGGGACCATCATCCAATATGTTTGTATTTTAAATTTTTTTTAATGGAGGGACCATCATCCATTTTTGGTCTTTTATATTTTTGTTAACGAGGGACCATCAACCAATACGTTCCTTTAAAAAAAAAAAAATGCAGACAGCTGACAGTTGCGATGATAACTTCTTCCTCCATAAACCGTTCCTTACCGTCTCCGTCCCCGAACAGGAAGCACTTCCTCTCCTCGGAGGGCGGGCTGGCCCTCTGCTGGAAGTAGGGCGCATCGCGGACGTGGAACATGTCGCTGATGCAGACGGGCAGGGCCAGGCCGATGTAGTCGTCGCTGCAGCCGTACGTCACACTGCTCACCATGGAGCGCACGGACGAGCAGCGCTGCAGGGTGCTCTGGTTAATCGGGCTCAGCAGCTCCTCCTTGTCCAGGGAGGCGAAGCTCAGCGCCTTCAGGAACCTGGGGGCGGGGGGGCAGGGTCAGAGGGGCCAGGCGTTGGTGTAACGACATGAGGTGGGTGGGAACATGGTGACGGTGGCGGTGGGGGTGATGGTGGTGGTACTGGGGGGGGCACAGGGTCAGAGGGGCCAGGCGTTGGTGTAACGACATGAGGTGGGTGGGGACATGGTGAAGTGGGCGGGATCACGGTAAGGTGGGCGGGGACAATGGTGGTTGTGGGGATGGTGGTGGTGGTGATGGTGGTGGTGGTGATGGTGATGGTGGTGGTGATGGAGGTGGTGATGGAGGTGGTGGTGGTGGTGGTGATGGTGGGCAGGGAGAGGGCTGGGAGGTAGAGGAGGGTGGTGCTACGAGATGGGAGAATGCTAGCTAGGGCTGGGTCACCAACCGAGGGACCCCCGATCTAAACAAAGAGCTTGATTGACAGACACTCTGTCGGAGACCACTAGGGACCGACACAACTGCTGGTCTATGGGACTGGCCCAAGGAGGAGGAGCCAAGGGGAGGAGTTTGACAAAACCAACCTGCAAACAACTGGTCTACAGGAGAAGGACGCTCTGTACAAGCGGCTTGAAAGCAAAAAGCCAGGAAACAGTGGCTTCTATCCACTAAGCTGGCTAGCTAGTGTAGGCCGAGCAGGCTCAACCCACCAGGGGTACACGGCCTGAGACAGCCTGCGGTAAGGCCCGGGCTCTTCAAACATCTGCGGCCTTTCGGATTGCCTGATGGGGCCCGGCATGTCCACACACACGTGCACACACACGCACACACGCACACACAAACCTGCTTAAGAAGAGCGCTGCAATTTCTTCACGCTATAACATTTGGATGCATTTGTTGGTCAGAGAACTGCAAAATATCAGAGTCTAACGAGAATGATACAACATGACGACACAGGCTTTACAGACACAAGTCAAACCAGGACCGAACGGGGGGACGATTCTGAGGATGGACTGGGTCACCTGACCCAAAGGCAAAATGCACTCACTCTACTGGGGGGGGGGGGGGGGGGGGGGGATGATTCAGATGAACTACCGTTCATCTGAATCACAACGAGCAGACAACTTAAGCTCTCCCTCTAGCTGTGGGACCAGATCTACAGTAGACAGCACTGGGTCTATGGAAGCAGGACAAGGGGCAGTTACCTGACCCCTAGGGGGCAGTGGGTTGGGGGGGGCAGTTACCAGACCCCTAGGGGCAGTGGGTGGGGGGGCAGTTACCAGACCCCTAGGGGGCAGTGGGTTGGGGGGGGCAGTTACCAGACCCCTAGGGGCAGTGGGTGAGGGGCAGTAACCAGTCCCCTAGGGGGCAGTGGGTGTGAGGGGGCTATAGAGGCTACAGGAGTCACTGCATTGACCGCCGGCGCTACACGTGTAACGGCTCCTCTGATTGGACGACACCGGGCTCTAGACTTCTACTCTTCGTTACCGGTGCGACGCAGGCCCGACCCAACGGGCCCCCAGGGTCCGGGAGAGCCGGCGGTACGGGGCCTCCAGGGTGCACGGGTCGGCGCACGTTTTCCTCCTGTCAGACAGCCTGAGCACACGCACGCGCACACGCACACGCACACGCACACGCACACACACACACACAC
This sequence comes from Pollachius pollachius, assembly GCF_949987615.1. Classification (NCBI taxonomy): domain Eukaryota; kingdom Metazoa; phylum Chordata; class Actinopteri; order Gadiformes; family Gadidae; genus Pollachius; species Pollachius pollachius. The sequence continues at coordinate 4,555,317 of NC_136934.1, read as the reverse complement.
ACACACACACAAGCAGCTGGCCGCAGCGCAAACAGGCCCAAAACGGAAGCGCATGCTTAACACGCGCACGTAAGTGCACACACACACACACACACACACACACACACACACACACACACACACACACACACACACACACACACACACACACACACACACACACACACACACACACACGACCACTAGTTGGTGTCAGGGTCATTTGAATCACATCAACCTGCCGTCCTACAAGACAGCGGGTGTAGTGAGGCTGGACTAAGTACTAGACTACGAGCACGAGAGGACCACTAGGTCCACCACTACGTGCCCCAGGGACACTACAGTACAATAAAGGCCTACACTCGGCTAAGCTCGAACCCTACGGTGTACCGAGCGGCCACACCCACCGCGGGACCAACGTCCGGGACATCCTGCGGTAAGGACTCGCACCGGGTTCAGCGGCACACGCTTCGATCCAATGAGACAGCCTGATGAGCGGGGCATGACATGTGCAAAGCATAAAACGCACACCCACCCACACACACACACACACACTTATTCAGTACATGTGTTACACCTGCTAAAGAGGTCATCCCCGCCTCCCTTCCTCTCCAGTGCATCCCCATCCCGATGTCCAGTCAGTCAGGCCCCCCCCCCCCCCGTTTAATAGAAAGGGCAGAACAGCTGGATACATATCTGTATATTATTTTAGATTGGAGCTTTTTATTTTGGACCATTTTGTGTATTTTTTTAGGGCGAAATTTCAAACTTCTCAGTTACAAAGTTTTTTTTGGGAGAGACATGCTGAATAAATACAACATGCTTCCAAACTCAAAGATAATCGTTTGAATAATCGGGATTTCAACACCGACCAAAATAATGGTGATTATGATTTTTCCCCACAATCGAGCAGAAAAGGTACGAATCCCGTTGTTCTAAAGACAACCAGCGACACCCTGGACCCACTTTGCCTCGCTAACCTCCGGGTGTCCCTCACTCATCAGGGGGGGGAATGGCGGGCCCTACCTGCGAGGCGTGAGCCGGGAGTCCAGGCTGCCCGTCTTCATGGTGATGGTGTCGGTGAACAGCACGTCCTTGGCGGGCGACGCCAGCGCCTCGCTGTGCGACATCGACGGGTGGATGCGCTGCTGCTGCAGCCGCTTCAGCGTGGCGTAGCCCAGCGCGTCGCGCGGGCTGGTGTACATGAAGCTGCAGTCCGCCAGGCTCTTGACGTTGGCCACCGACGGCGACTTGAAGGAGTGCGCCCGGCGCGGGAGGGTGTGCGACGAGCCCGGCGGCGCCAGCGCCACGGCGCCCGCCTTGGGCTCGTCGTGGCCGTCCGACTCGGGGGACTGAGGCGACAGCAGGGTCAGCAGCGTCTTGTCCGTCTTGGCCGACACCACCGTGTTGAGGCTCACGCAGTCCGCCGAGTCGGGCTGCTCGGGGTCCGTCTGCTCGGCCCCCCCCACCGTCTCCCGGGACGGGCTGGAGCTCATGGAGCTGATGCCGCTGGTGGTCGTGTCCGTGTTAAAGCTCTGGCTGCGGCTCTTGAACTGAGTCCCGCCGCCGACGCCGCCGCCGCCGCCGCCGCCGCCGCCTCCTACAGTGGAACCGCCCCCGCCGCTGTCGCCGCCTGCCAGCCGCTCCCGGCTGCTCTGCTCCCGGTCCCGGCCGCCGCCGCCGCCACCGCCGGCAGGGGGGGGGTCCCCGGCCGCGTGCCCCGCCCCGAGGACACCCAGCACCAGGCCCCCGGACGACCCCCCTCCCCGGGTCAGCCTGCCCTCGGACAGCTGCTCCTCCGAGTCGCCCCGCGTCCCCACGAAGGAGGTCTCCAGGCTGACGGTGGGGCTCTTGGGCATGGCCCGGCCGTTGAACATGGGCGTGAAGACGTCGCTCTGGCTGGAGCTGAACCCCGAGGGCTCCGTCACCGTGCGGTTCCGCCGCATGCCCATCTTGAGCTCCGTGGGCGTGCGGGAACCCGACGGCATCTTGGGGTCGCTGGTGGAGCGCAGCTTCTTGCTGGGCAGCGACAGGGAGTTGATGAGGCGGTTGCGCACGAAGCGCGTGGAGGCCAGGATGGTGAAGGGGCTGCGCTCCTTGGCCGGCTTGCAGCGCAGGTAGCTGGGCTCGTCCAGGTGGTCCAGCACCTCGCACTTGTCGTCGTCCATGATGTACATGCCTGCGGGCGAGAGGCCAACACAGACCTTAAGAAATGGCCTCAAAGCGGATGCTTTTTAAATGTTTTTAATGAAATGATTTTGATTTTTTTTTTTTTTTAAATAGTCAAAACTACTTATTAGTAACAAATAACTGAAACTAACTTGCCCTATGACAATTTTTACTGGCTCTCGCTGAGAGATTCAGTCATTATCAGCGTTTGAGCATAAAAAAAGGACTTTTGGTACTTAACATGTTTAATCATTAATTTGAACGAAGACAAACAGGACACACTGAACAATCTCCGCTGCAGACAGCCATTTACGTACAACACTGGAGGCTTTAAATAGTATAATGCAAAATATACATTTGTGTCTCTTTTTGTAGCATCGGCCCGATCCCGTGCTAGTGGGTTGAAAGTTGAACGCTCCTGACGGGACATTCAACTGGTCATGGACCCTCAGCCAACCATTACTGTCGAACCCGTCCATACTTCTGCGTGAGCCAACCAAACATGCTTGACCAACAATTAGATGTAATAGAACACGAAACGCAAATCGCAAAGGCTGCGATTCAAAAAATGGAATAAATTGATTGAATGACTTGTTACCGTTACTGACTGGAACCAGTACGATTCACATCTATTTTTCTTTTAAAATTCAATAGTTAAATAAAGACGTTATAATATCAATTCATCTCAACACATCGGCCTGGCCTAAAGGAAACAGCAGTTCATAAGTTGACTGCTTCCAATATTGTGTCGGTCATACTAAAGAATTTAGTATTGTGAATAATACAGATCATAAGCTACTTAATAAATGAAAAAAAAACGCATATTAAATAGCAATATCGGTCAAAAATAATCGCAATTCGATTACTCGATTGCCGAATCGCCAAAAAACCAATCCATCCACGCGACTCACTGGGCTGCGACTCGCTCTCGCTGTTGTGGCGCGAGCTGGTGGACTCGGAGTTCAGGCTGAGCGTGCTGGGCACCGAGGACAGCTCCGAGGTCAGCATGGCGTCCACCTCCTCGGGCGTCACGGGCCACTGGGTTCGGCGGCTGTGGCGCACCGCGTCCCAGCCACGCTGCTTCAGCACCTCGCAGCCCTGCCGGGTCTTGGAGATCACCCCCAGCACGTACACGCACGTCCTGCACACACGCGCACGCGCACGCGCACACGCACACGCACACGCACACGCACACACACACACACACACACACACACACACACACACACACACACACACTCAGATGACTGCAATGGTGGTTGGAAAGCTAAACCTGGGACAAACCTATCACACATGTCCTATGATCCGTTTCTGTAACCCTTTTTAGCTTGTCATAATCACGATCATCATAAATGTATAAATCCAAAAAACGAAACCTAAAAAGCAGAGAAGACAAACTGAATGCGGGTTAAACCATGTTATGCTGGTCTCGGAAACTGCGTGGGGGGATGGAAAAGATGGTGTAGGTTGGAGATGTTGACTTCACTGCAAGTGTGATCCAGCGACAACAACAGAAACTCTTCTTCTTCTGCCTCCCACATGGCGGAGGCCGCCACAACGACACACGTCATTGCCACGGGCGTTAAGCACAGGCTCTTACCCCCGTATGGACAGCACCTCGCAGTGCTGCGCCATGGCCAGGATGTCAGGAATGACGTTCTCCTCCTGCAGGAGATTCAAGCCCCAGTTGGAGGAGCCGATGTTGGCCTGCAGGGACAGAGAGGGGGCTCCGTTAGATCTCTCTCCACCGCGGGCGGTGGCACACAGGGTGAGCGTGAGGGGGGAGGTGAACGCAAACGGGTACCGACCAGAGCCCAGAGAGCCGCCTTCAGATGTTTGATGCCCTCCCAGGTGTCCAGCATCGGGGAGCGGACCGTGTAGCTGAGGTCTGGAACCACACTCTGAGGAGGAGGAGGAGGAGGAGGAGAACATCAGGAGGTAGTTAGCTTTACGTTGTCATCAACCCGCATCAGTTATATTCTGCGGCAAAATACTCAGACTCATAAGCTAAATCCTGCATGACATTAGTGTAAATGCTGTTGGGGGGGGGGGTACCTGAACCTCCAGCAGGTGGCAGCCCGTCTTGTCGTGGACCAGCTGACCGTACAAGTGCACAGGGAGATAGACGTTTGGTCGTTGTAACCTAGAGTCATGAAAAAGGGAGGACGGGTTAAGCAAAAGGTCTCAAACAAAAGAACTCAGGGGACGATTAGAGCAGTATGTCCCCTGGCAGCATGCGGTCTAAAGAACAAGGTGCCGGCTGGAGGGTGGGGGGTGAGCTCCTATACCCTCTCTCCCTCACCTTTGGTTGCTGCGCCTGACGTAGTTGTCTCCGTCGACCGGCTTGCGGTACGTGGTCAGCGCCTCGTTGAGCTGCTCCTCGATGAGGTCCACGTACTTCAGGTTGTACTCCTGCCACAACACAGGAAGCCCGTGTTCAGAGTCCCACCACCGTCTCAGACGTGGTCGTCACAGGAAGCTAAAGTCATATCTTGAGCAGCGTCGGTAAACAGGGGTCTTACCTTCTGCCATCGGTCCAGCTGTTTGCTCACATAGCCCCTCTCGTTGAGGTAGGAGAAGCCCTTAGGTATGGACAGGAACCTAAACACAGAGCGTGTCCGTTAACGTTGTGAAACAAGCACTTTCCAAAGCACTTCCAAGTCACTTCCAAGACTTTGCGGACCAGCGACTGAACGGATGTTGTTGTCAAGACTTTGTGGTGTGGTGCTGAGCGGACCGACCTGAGTAGTAACAGCAGGCCCTTGTCCCCCAGGTGGGACAGAGCCGGTTTGAGCTGGATCAGAGCGTGGAGGTTGGCCTGTGAACCAGCAAGACACGCCAGGTTAGAAAGAACACGCATACACACACACACACACACACACCAGCATGAACAGCAAAGTGGAACCATGCTCGATCTACCAGCTGACATACAAAGCTTTTCTTTTTTTTATGCAAACACTGAGCAGTGCTGAGTATGTCCGTCTCCTCCCCCCCCAAACACACACACACACACCCACACCTCCCTCGCTAGCATCATAAAACCTGATTGTGTGTGTGTGAGTGAGTGTGTGTTACCTTGTCCTCGCAAGCCTCGTCGAGGATGTCCAGCGCCTCCATGGACACGGCCTTGCTGTGGTCGTGGAGCTGGGTGACCAGCAGCTCCATGCCCCAGCTGCTGAAGAACTCCACGCCCGCACGCAGAAGCACACGCAGGTGCTTGGTGGCGTACAGGCGGCCGACCTGAGCGGACAAGGCAGGGGGACGGGGTGTGAGTCCGGCCAATAGAGTGGTACAGAGCGGACAACAGGTTTATGGATCTGGGATTGTGTGGGAGAGAGTGTGTGAGTGTGTGAGTGGGAGTGTGTGTGAGTGTGTGAGTGGGAGTGTGTGTGAGTGAGTGTGTGAGAGTGAGTGTGAGTGAGTGTGTGGGAGAGAGTGAGTGTGTGGGAGAGAGTGAGTGTGAGTGAGTGAGTGAGTGAGTGAGTGAGTGAGTGCGTGCGTCCGTGCGTGCGGAGTGAGTGAGTGAGTGACTGAGTGAGTGAGTGAGTGAGTCATTCTCAGCTCAAGAGAATAGATCGAGCCTTGAGTGCATCCGCTTCCAATCCACTCCCATGCTACTGAAGGAGCACTTCCACACGGCAGGCGAAGCTGAAGTGTTTGCAGAGCATGTCTGTTTCCGATCATCGAGACACATTTTGTCCCGTTTTTGACTCTGGTGTCAAGACAAGGGAGCTTAAAATGTTACTTTGTTTATACGCTTGGGCTTTGGTGAGTGAGTGAGTGAGTGCATGAGGGCGTGAGTGTGTGAGTGCGTGAGTGAGTGCGTGAGTGAGTGAGTGAGTGAGTGAGTGAGTGAGTGAGTGCGTGAGTGAGTGAGTGAGTGAGTGAGTGAGTGAGTGAGTGAGTGAGTGAGTGAGTGAGTGAGTGAGTGAGTGAGTGCGTGAGTGAGTGAGTGAGTGAGTGAGTGAGTGAGTGCGTGAGTGAGTGAGTGAGTGAGTGAGTGAGTGAGTGAGTGAGGGCGTGAGTGAGTGAGTGAGTGAGTGAGTGAGTGAGTGAGTGAGTGAGTGAGTGAGTGAGTGAGTGAGTGAGTGCGTGAGTGAGTGAGTGAGTGAGTGAGTGCGTGAGTGAGTGAGTGAGTGAGTGAGTGAGTGAGTGAGTGAGTGAGGGCGTGAGTGAGTGAGTGAGTGAGTGAGTGAGTGAGTGAGTGAGTGAGTGAGTGCGTGAGTGAGTGAGTGAGTGAGTGAGTGCGTGAGTGCCAGAGGGGGTGGGTGCGTGGCCTACATCGGTGGCTGCGGTGAGGATCTTGGAGAGGATGACTCTGGCCAGGCCGTCCCGGCTGTAGTCCAGAGTGGAGACGGTCAGCTTGAGGACAGCGTCCTGGTTCTTTAACGAACACAGATTCAGCAGGCTGCAAGGAAGGGAAACGGAAGAAGGAATAAACTTCACTTAACAATAAAGTCATTTATTTCTAAAAAGAAAATTAAAGAGGTCTATTTCAATTTTTTGGTGTGGGCCCGCCGCCTCGACCTACCACTGAAACAGGCCGCACTTCTCCAGCAGCTTGACGCCGTGCGGGTTGGCCGAGAGCGTCCCCAGGAAGAGGAAGTAGTGTTGGCTGAGGGTGGTGATGAGGCCGTTGCTCTGTAGGCTCCTCTCGGGCTTCTGCCCCGAGGACAGCGACAGCCAGGACACCATGTCCTTCACCAGCTCTTCCAGGTAGCCCTGGCCCTCCTGCTCACGGCGACGGGGGAGAGAGGGTCTCGGTTAGGGGACCGGGGGTCACTTTACTATAGTGCACCTTTATTTGAACCACAATAACTACCTCATAACATTGTGAATATTATTTTCTGTATAATCTAGTCTGTCTATATATGTTGTGTGCATTTGTTGTTGTCTTATTGCACTATTATTATGTTATATGTTTGTTGTCGTCTTTTTGTACTATTAGGTTATTATGTTATAGGTTTGGTAAATATATTGATAGCACATATGGAGGATGGGGAAACGCAATTTCGGTCCTCTATGTAACTTGTTGCACGGTCCGACCAAACGACTTTGACTTTGAGGGTACCATGATCATCCAAGGAACCTTAATGTCCACCATGAAAAGGTAGGGTGGGTGTGTGTCGGTGTCCGCGGTGGAACGGCGCTCTCTCACCTCGCCGGACTCCATGAGGAACTCGACGAACTGGCAGCCCACCACGGTGAGGTGCCTGGCCCGGGAGTGGTCCAGCTCCAGCCCTGCGTACAGCTTACTGCTGGGCTTGTAGAAGTACAGCAGCCGCCGCACGAACCTGGAGGCACCGCCACAGAGAAGAGAGCAGGGTCAACGCGGCCGTGTAGCACGGCAGCTCATCTTTTTACATAGGTAATAGAGCGGACATTTTAATTATCCTTTACAGGAAACGACTGTGACACTGCAGCTTCAAGACAGACAATCACCGCACCTTTCCTCCGATAGCTTCCATACTCAAAAAGTTAAAATGCAATACATAAATACTAAAATAAAGTGCAACGTTAGTTTTGTGTTATAGCAGTTTAAGGTGGAAAAACAGGCAGGAGGTTGGTTTAGGGCTAGATGGGGGGGTTGCTGATGGAAGGGGACATCTTACTTGTGCATCTGCTCGTCTTTGTTGTTCCTGAGGTTAACGTTTGGCCACTGAGGGAAGAGACACACGTTATCATGGGAGGAGTGAACAGGTCCGCACACGGTCGAGCTTCAGCAACGTGAGAGCATGACAACCGGGCGTCTGGTCGTACCGCAACGTGGGTAGGGCTGAACCATTTGGGGAAATAATCCAATGATGCGATCATTTTGGCCCATATCGCGATTGGGATTTAATATGCAATTTTTTTAATTCATGAAGTTCCTTTTGTTCTGTATTATTCACTACAAAGGCAATAAATCATTCTTTAGTATGACCAACACAACATTGGAAGCAGTCAACATATAAACTGCCCTTTCTTTTAGGCCAGGCCGAGGTGTTGAGATGAATTTATATTATAACATCTTTATAATATAAATTATTATAAATCTTCTTGTAAAAGAAAAATAATAATATATATATTCTTTTATAGTCGCAGCCTTTGCGATTTCAACATCGCGTTCTATTACATCGCGATTGCGATTGGAATTTGATTAATCGTTCAGCCCTAAACATGGGTGCAGAGACCTGCAGAGCCTTTATGTGTACATGTCCCTCAAATCAAAGAGCACTACTGCAATGTGACATCCACCTGGATGAGGCAGATCACTGACCGGGGAATTGACGAGTGGGGCTGCAAGCGCAGCTCTAGCGGTTCCAGGCTACAGATAATTTAGCTTCAATTTTTATTTTAATAAATGTGGAAATCTTCTAAATGCTCTACTTTTTACAAAGTTTGTTAATCTCCAGTTGAATACAAAAGAATGGTCTGTTCACCAGTTATTATTGAAAATAAAAGGGTTTTTTTTGTCTAAAAAAGTAAAGTTTTTTATTTGACGATTCATCCACCGATGTTTTGCAAATCGGTTGGTTGGTTGGTTGATAAATCCCCCTATAGTGGACATTTAGTGTAAGGACCCCTTGTAGCGTAGGCTGCACAATTGAATACGGTTTGCAACAGGGTTGCATTGTGTGTGCCAAAGGATTCGGACCAATCACACGGAAGCACAGTGAGGCCTTCAGCTACAGACGAGTTCAGGTTATGAGACATCCAGTAAGGCCCACCTTGAGGATGGTGGCGATGAGCAGCCAGTTCCACTCCAGGTTGTGCTTGTGGTTTAGGATTTGGCTGTCTCTTAGGTTCGTCATCAGAGCCTCCTCCGTGTCCTACACACAATAAAGAAAAACACAAATAAACAAAAAGAGATGCCTTCATGTTGCACAAATAGTGATGCATCAAAAGGAACATTTGTGTTATATTAAGTGTTGGAAGAGAAATCTCATAAACACTGCAGTAATATATAATTAAGGATTGTACAATGGCTATAATTAATAAAATACCAAATTACTTATTACATAAGTGATTACATAATTTCTGTTTTTAGATCAAATATCATCCATTATGTTTTGGGCTGTTTTTCAGCTAAACGTTTAATGAAATGTCCATAAGTAGGCCATCGTCTGCCACGTACCTTGATGGCGTAGATGTCTCGGTGTGCCCGCGTGTGCGTGTCCCTGCGGCTGTGCGCCGACACAGACTTGCGGATGATGTGGTCCAGGTACAGGCTGCAGGGCTTCAGTCCCTGCTTCTTCTTCTCATGGAAGCGCTTCAGATGGTTGACCGCCCCGCTCGCTCGACTGGAACAACACCGCACCAGCAGATATGAGTGGCAGGGCTTGAGATATTCTCTCAGATAACCATCACAGAGTCTGACACGGTTAAGTGCAGGAGGGCAGGAAGCATTTGCGATGGGAAACAGAACTCGTTTGTGCTTCCGTGCCATGTCAGAACTCACTGTCTTTTCTCCTGGGCGATGTCGAAGGAGGCTGCCATGTTGATGAGGGTGGGGAGACAATGCAGGTGGTGGCTGTGGGAATGAGGCAGGATAGTGTTGGCCTGCACAAGACAAGGGTGGAGAAGAGAAAAAGATTTTTTTTTCAATCAGCCACTGATATTACCTTGCAGCTGAGAGGAGCAATAACACACACCAACATCATTATTGGGTGATATAAGCCTAAACATGTGATATGTCTTCGGCCGATCAATAAGAAAATAGCATTTTCCAGGAGCCAATCAAGTGACTCTTCCACTATCATCCATAATATATTAAAAGGTTATTCATTGTTCTGTCTTTTAAATGAATGTCGAAAAAAAAAAAGACAATTCTAGCCTATATTTCACTGTATAATATAAATTAAATTGGTGATTAGTATTGCCCTGAAAATCGGATTGTTGCATCCCGTAACACCAACATTACATTACCATGTGCAGTAGTTCTCCCAGGAGAATGGTGGCTCTGACAGCAAGCTGGTCCTCACTGCTGGTCACCACTTCAACCAGACCCTAGGACGGCCAGGGGAACAGCAACATGAGCATGACAGCATTGCAAAGATAAACCAGATAAGAAGTGCATCCGTAAAGATATAATGGATAAAACCAAGACACTGGCCATCCCCGTTTGGCTACGAGAACCGGCCCATACTGCAGGCCGACAGAGAGCATCAACCCACCTCCAACAGGCCCCCAGTGATGAAAGCCGACAGCACCAATGCAAGATAGTTGTCCATCAGGTCAGGCCTGAGCATAAACAAACAAAGAATTAGCAATTAACTTGACCAACACACAGCAGCTTCAAGCATAGCAGTGGCTATGGTTGCTATTCTCAGCACTAGCATAGCCTTGGCGGAGAGAGGGGCTCACCTGGAACGAGCCCGGTGGGGGAGTAGGACCTTGGCCTCGGCGGCCACGAAGCCATCGGAGAGTCTCCAGCTGTCCTGGCCCCTGCTGGGGTCTTGGGGGGGGGGGGGGGGGGGGGGGTGAGGAGGAGATCAGTAAGACCAATGACCCCCACACAGAGACCGACGCAACACGCTACGCAGAGCGAGGCTAGGATCAATAGGAAACTAGGTAGATGGTGTATCAAGAGGTACAATCTGAAAGTGATGGGCGTTTTGACTTACCAACACTATGAAGAGCTTCTGTGAAGTCTTGGGTTGCGATAGGCAGAGGAAGCCGGAATATCTCGTACAAGACCTCCAGCAAGCCTTTCTGTAGGGGGAAATAACATTCAGGAGCCGGTCAGCTTAACCATTTACACACTGTTTTGCCCATACAGGCCAACCCAAACTGAAAGGGTTACAAGGAGAACTAAGCAGCAAAATGACAAACGATTAACTAATTGTGCACCCTTTCCCTTCCTTTAAACCGTGCATACTCCTACACACTGCTTAAAGTGCATTTCATCATTTCAATTCGGATGATTGGAGGGAAATATTAGACTCTCCTCCCACACACGGCTGTGATTGCAATCGTTCCGCAACTTCGTACTGTAAATCTGTCACCCTACAACGTCTGACCTATAATTTACTCCCGTATGTTGCGCTCTCTAATCACATTGTGATTGGTGGCTGACACCAACGTTCCCTAGACATGCATTATGATTATTCCCCCCTTTTCCTTATTCTACATTCGCTCTTCTCATTATGCCCAAACGCCGAGACTGAAGAAAATACAAATAACACACCACATAAAACATAACCTTCTATACCAGTTAGTTATAATTGAGTAAGCCTTTGCAAGAAGTCTCATAGCACCTCAAAGAAATCTCTCTTCCTCTACTGACAATATAACCACGAGATCTTAACACCACCCCTATGCCTTATGGCCCACTTCCCCTCGGTCCCAGTATAGACTAACTCAATCCTTTAAGATGGTGTCACCCCAACCTCACCCCGGCCTGGTTTCACAATGAACCGTTCATCAACTCAAGAGTCTCAGTATTTGAGTTGACAAGTTACTAGGCTCCTAGCCTATACTGCTGAGAATGAGAATCCCATACACCCATTGCCTCATCGAAGACGCTTGGTAGTTCGCTGCCTGTATCTTCTCTTGATCATGTTCTATTACATCAAATGCTTTGGTGTCAAGAAGTGTCCTAAAATTACTTTTTTCATCAATGATGCAACCCCTTTTTGATTCAAAGACATCATAGCTGTAGCAAATGTACTCAGATGTTGCTTTCCGGAGGTTCATCTCACTGAATTCATGGGCCTCCATTTCAAGTGGGGGAAAAACTGCTTGGTTCATTTGAAATGTGAAATTCCATCACTACATCAAAGAGAAAATGAAAATGACTTCTAGTTAATATAACTGACTCACAGAGGTTTGTGGCTGCAACACACCTCTCGTTTGATGTTTTATGATCAAACAATAACACCAACTGCCACCACCGCATTCATTAAAAGAGCCGAGAAAGAGTTAGCCATTACTCACCCTAACTTCCATGTTAGGTATGCTGAGTAAGCCAATCAAAGACTGGATTCCAGAATTCCCGGCCTTGCATAAGTTGATAATCCCTTGAATCACAAACACAGACAGAAAGACAGAAAAGCAGCAAGAGTCAAACCACACATGAAATCCCATAACATGTGTTTAAAGTGTAAATGTGTGAATCATAAGACACATACCGGACCAGGAACGGAACGCTGCTACTATGGCCATCCGACTGGACAGGAAGCGGGAATCCCGATCCTCCCTGAGGAGAGACCGACACACACATCAACCGGTGAAAACAAAACGTTCATTGAAACAAGAACCAACACCACAGTAGGTACAACAACATCATCTTACAAATATAATCGTTTATCTGTGTCAGAAGAAAGCTCGCGATTATTTGATAAAAACCTGGAACTGACTTCATTGCATATCTGTAAACACAGAACGTAAAGCAATCCTGACAAAAACACTATAATCATGGCTGTTGAACTACAATGTAATTTCATAAACATTCAAATTGAAGGGCTATTTTCAGGGAGGATTTAACGCAAGGAACTATCAACGCTATTCACCGGTCGGTACACTGACCCTAAGGTCACACTACATGCGTCCGTTGACGGATTGGGGCTTTTTGACGTATCCATGTGTTTTCCCAGGTTGTATTACAAAGGCGATTTCATTAGACAGTGTAATTACTTATATTTGCATAACGCGATCTGATTGGCCGACGGATCTGTCGCTGCCTAAAAAGTTGAACATTTCTCAACTTTTTGACGCGGGCAACAGAGCCGACAGAACAGATGGACCCACAGTTTCGAGAGTGCCCCATGCAAAGTCAATGAGATCCGTCGACTGGGGATCGACCGATATGGATTTTTTAGGACCAATACGATACAGATTAATTTTCATCAGCCTTAGCCGATGACCGATACAGATTTTCTTGAACCGATATTTGGAGCCGATACTGCTTTTGCGCCCTCAATTTACATCATAAAAATTACACAATGATGATAACAAATGTTACAAGTCTCAATTTAAAAAAGGAATAGTTATCTATATGTCTGTATATCATGCAGAAAAAAATAAATAAATAAAAAACATGGGAAAAAAAAAATCGGCCGATGCCGATACACGTAAAAAACTAAAATATCGGCTGATAATGCCGGCCTTTATATTGGTCGATCACTACCGTCGACGGACGCATGTAGTGTGACTGTAAGGGGACAATCCCAAATCGACCACCTCACGCCGAGCCCTCAACATGCACTCTCTCGAACACACAACACTCACTTGAGCTGCCCTTCTGACGTGTCTGCGTTGTGCCTGTAGTGGAAATCCGTGAATGGGGCCAGGATTTGCTGCAAAGCAAAAGACATGTTTGCAAATATTGACTCAATTAAATAAAGTAACACCCGGGGTTAACACAGAGGGCTGTAAGCAACCCTTTAGACATCTCTATTAATATAGACATGCTGCTATTGGTATTAAATGACATCAATGTAGCTATAGTGGCTTGGTGTTTATGGGATGTCTCATGTATCTTTTTCCATACACTGATACAGTCGGTTTAGAGCAGGGGTGTCAAACACACGGCCCGCAAGATGATTTGATCAGGCCCGCGACTTGTGGAGCATACATTTCTGAGTATGTCAAAAAAAAAGCAAGTCTCTATCCCATTCCTGTGATGAGTTATCCAGCCGCTAGGGGGCAGCCAAAATAAAAAAAGGAAGGAATTCCACACTTGTCCTTGTTTCACCACAATTAAGAAGTTATCAAGGGTGGCATCCCCATAAACAAAATGTCTTTGTGGACACAGAGTTTTCCAAGAAAATTGGACTGAGAATTATTTATTCACAGAGGTGAATACAAAAGCAGTGTGCTTGGTATGTAATCAGCAAGTTTCAGTGCTCAAAGAATATAATATTCAGCGCCACTATGAGACTCTTCATAAAGAAAAATATCACCATTTGAAAGAACAACTAAGAAAAAAAGAGATAGACAAATTGTTAGCTGGTCTGAAGAAACAGCAGTCTACTTTTACTTTCAGCTGCAAGGTCAGTGATGCAGCATTGAAAGCCAGCTACCTTATTGCTCACGAGATAGTGCAAGCATCCAAGCCATTTTCTGATGGTGAGTTCATGAAAAAATGCATGCTGAAGGCTGCAGAATTCGTGTTCCCTGAAAAGCGATCTGCCTTTGCTAACATTAGTCTGTCGAGGAACACTGTCGCAGATAGGGTAACAGAACTCTGGAGACTTGGGCAGCCAAATGAATGACAAAATCAAGTAATTTATTGCTTTTTCGGTTGCAATTGATGAGAGCACTGATGTTACAGATATTGCTCAACTGGCCATATTTATTCGGGGTGTTGAATAGACTTTGACATCACTGAGGAGTTCCTTGAGTTGGTGCCTATGAAGGACACTACAACAGCGAATGACATATTCAGCTCTCTCGTTGGAGCGCTGGACAAGGTCGGGGTGGACTGGTCCCCTGCCGTCAGCCTGGCTACAGATGGCACACCATCAATGGTCGGGAGAAAGGCAGGCGTTGCGACAAAATTCCGAGAGAAAGTACAGACCGCATATGGGGGACAAGAGTTTTGGGCATTTTACTGTAGTTTGCATCAAGAAGCGTTGTGTTGCAAAACACTAAAAATGGATCATGTTATGAGTGTGGTTGTAAAAACTGTACATTTCTTCAGAGCGCGAGGTCTGAATAACCGTCAGTTTGACACTTTTCTCAGAGATAATGACATTCAGGCTGGCCTACCATACCAAACTGAAGTACGGTGATTAAGCAGAGGGGCCGTGCTCAAGCGTTTCTTTTGGACAGTTCATTTGGACAGTTCATGGAGAAAAAGGGTAGCCCAGTGAAGGATATTGATCAATACAAAGACAAGATAACAGGATTGCTGCAGGAGTTCGAGAGGAGGTTTCAGGTCTTCAGTGAAGTAGAGAAGGAATTTTTTTTTTTCGCTCGCCATTTATAGTCAAGCCTTCTGACATCCAACTCGAGATAATTGACTTGCAGTGTGATACCAATATGAAGGAGAAATTTGCCTCGGTGGTCTTGGACACATCTTATCAATATCTCTTGCCAGGGTACCCCAAATTAACATCCTGGCTGCAAAGGTTTTATCCATGTTTGGGACTACCTATCTTTTTGAACAGGTGTTCTCTGCAATGAACCTAATTAAAACAAAGCACCGCTCAAGGTTAACAAACACACTTGAATGACATTGTGAAATGTGCTGCTACTCAGGATTTGACAACTGATATTGATGCACTCGTAAAAGGCAAAAAGATGCCAAGTTTCAGGAGCCAGCAGCAGCAAATAGACTGCAGTGAGAAAAAAAAAGTTAATCAGCAAGTAGGCCTGGGCCTAATTCTTGTGCTGCTCTTTCAGAGATGATTGCACTCTGATGAATACAGATCTTTGAAAATAAGTTTACTCTAAGGTTTCATGTTAAAAGACAATGAATATTGTGCGGTATATCATTCTCAGCTTCAGTAGCCTACAAAACAGTTTGATCTGATGTAGCCTAATCTCTTTGCTCATGCACTGCTATAACTTTTATGTTTGTTTATTTTATTTATATGTGCACATTTACATTTTCAAGGCAGTATGATAGCTTTATTCATAGCTCCCACTTGAGTTTGTTTAGTGTGGTGAGTTGGTTCAGGTGTTCAGATATAAAAATGTATTCACTCAACTCTATAAAAATAAACCAGTTGTTAATGAATGTGAAATGCATTTTATTTCAATTTCATTGGCCTATCTGTGAATAAATGGCTTGTGCTAATATAGATCCTTGTGATCCGTGATTATGTAGGCTACAAATATAGGCTGAATGATAAAGCATAGTACTGAAAAACAAAGCTAAAGATTTGGAGTTGACATTATTTTATTTTGCCATTATTTTACTGGTCCGGTCAGATCAGATCAGATGGGCTGTATGTGGCCCCTGAACCAAAATGAGTTTGACACCCCTGGTTGAGAGGAAAGGAAAGTGTGAAGGCGATAGAGTGCGAGTGTGTGTATGTTTGTATGTATGTGTGTATGCGTATGTCTGTATGTGTGGAAACTTATCACTGTAATATCCAAACAGAAAAACAAACTCTTGTGCGGGCATTAGCATACATTTTACGCTAGCATGAACGTGCAGGCGCGTACCTCTAGTTCCACATCCGCGCGCACATACTGCCGCGTCTGGGGGTGGTTGAGAAGGTGGAGGATGGTGGTGATCAGCGCCTCGTTGATGCGGCTCAGCCGACAGTCGATGACGCTCTTGAGGATGGTGCTCAGGCCCCCTCGCTTGGCCACCACCTCAGGGTTCTTCAGGGCTGCGGATTCCCGTCGATGCGTTTCATAGATTAAGACTCGGACAGGTTCCCTCGATCGCAAAAATAGTACAATACAGGCGACCGCAACTAGCCTGGGTATACCCATGCTGCCTTGCACGCGATTTCGAGTCTAGCGTTGCTAGACCACAACGCTACTTCCCCAAACGTGCATTTAGCATGAGAGGGCTTGAGGCGTTTTTCTTGTATTCAGTTCCATTACGCTTACATTTACATTTAGGGCATTTAGCAGACGCTTTTATCCAAAGCGACTTACAATAAGTGCATTTGTTACAATAAGTACATTTGTCATAAGAAGTGAAACAATATATCGCTGTCGGTAAAGTGAAGATGTTCATAGAACCAAGTGCAAGTATTACAATCGCTAGGCTAACCCATTCCCCGTGTAAAGCAATGATAGCAGCTACTGTAGATGCTACACAATTAAGTACCTTCCAAGTTCCATCAAAGTCAAACAGAACCTTGAATGTTTCTAATTATTTTCTTTGGTTATTAGCCTGCTTATGACCTGTGCATACAAGGCCTTCCACCACTGGAACTACCCACAGCTTCCCCGTTGTGCTTGTAACACATCCGTCTCTCAAATACAGATGTGCGTCTCTACTCACCCAGCTCGCAGACGATGGCGATGGCGGCGCGGACCATGCGGTCCCGCTCCTGTAGTCCGTCCGTTCCCACGGCGATCAGGGAGTTGGCGACCGAGGTGGGGAAGAGCATGGCGTTGACTGTGATGATCTGAGAAGAGAGGGTTCAGGAGCACCACGGTGAAAACCTGGGGTCTTTCACTTGAATTAAACCAGGATTACGGGCCGAATTCATTGTAGTCAGAGTACACTATAATACAGTTGTAGAAGGTACGATTGAACGCCTCTTTAATTGTCTATCCTTTACCTTGATTTCCTGATTTATTTAGAATTGGCCGAAAAGTGCTAAAACTGAAGATTTACATCTAGGGCGTTTAGCAGTAGCTTTTACCCAAAGAGACTTACAATGAGTATATTTGTCAGAAGAAAGGGGACTTGATTTCACTGAAAGGATGTTTAGGTAAAGTGAATCCAATATGTTTTAGTACACCTTAAAGACTTTTAAGCATGTTACATGATTAAAGTGACAATATCCTGAATCATAGTTATTTTTCCCAGGATAATCGTGACATGACATCTACTCCAGAGTTGAGTGTGCTTATGCTCTGTCCCCTACACCAGCAGGCTGGCCCGCATGGAGGCGGGAACAGCCAGATAGGCTGTCGGAGATTAAAGATTAAGGTGGATTTAATCTCACCTTTCGGACGAGCCTCAGAGCCTGGGTCCTCTCTCCCTCGTTGCTCTGCTGGATGTCGATGCACCTGATTGGACACAAATCATCACCACTTTACCTTCCCCGACAAACCACGCACACCATAGTTATAATAACATCCACCAACCCATCAGCCTTCATCAGGGAAACCAGACAGTTTCCGCTGTCAACTGGCAGCACAATAAAGCTGAATAATTTCTGATGATGTTTATAAGGATTTACTGCTTTTAGATGATCATTGTTACCTGAATTATGATTTGTATCTTGTGTATTGTTATGTTTTGTCTCTTTCTGTGTGGACCCCAGGAAGACTAACTCGTCCCACTTTTGTGACAGCTAATGGGGATCCTTTTAAACAATAAACAAACAACAATAGAGTGGTCACGGTGAACCCAAGGAGGGTCGTATCCTTGGGCGCTCTGAGAGGGGGGTTCCTCACCTGGCTATCAAGTAGTCCACCTGCAGCCTGAGAACCTTCTGCAGCACGCTGGTGTCTCTGATCAGGTAGCGCAGAGCCCGCAGCCCAGCTGCCCGCACCTCCTTTGCCTCGTTCAGGAGAGCCAGCCGCAGGCTGGAGGACCAACAGCACAGAGCAGGACGGTCAAACGGTCATCCCAGACCCGAGGAAGGAGGCTGTATGGTCTGCTTCAGCAGCTTGACCATTGACCAATGGTCTTCTTTCAAATTGTTTAAGTTTGTGGCATTTGAAGAACATGTTCAGTCAATACACAACAATTATGGTCTGTTATTTATTATTAACGATTACAACCGTTGAGGTTTCTCAATTGTTGTTAGGGTAGGTGAGGAATTAAACGAATGGGCAAAATGCATAGGCTACAATAGCAGTTTGAGGAAGTTCTGACTTGACAATACACTACTTACCAAATGATAATTTCTTCATACGTAAACCCAAATTTCTCCTCATGGTGGCCGATGCTGCATAGCAGCTGCAATAATAAAAGAGAACGGATTGGGATTTGTCCAACATGACCTCCCGCTCAATGCTGGCCCTGAGGGTGTTGCGGTTCAATGAAACCTAATCCGGATCATATTCCCACTAAACATGTGTTATGACTATACATCGGAACAATGATTGGACCTGTCTGGTCATGTGAAACTTGAGGAAAGACCATAATCATTATAACAATAGCTTTCTCAACTTGACCTTTCATCTTTTTATAGAGTTGGATGGGTGGGCTGAGAGAGACACACAGAAAGACGGCATCTCCCTTGTGACAGAGCAGAAAGAGAGGGGGCCTGACAGCACCGGCAGCAGAGCCGTGCTGGATGGGGGGCTGTTCCAAATGAGTAGTGTGGGGGGGGGGGGGGGGGGAAAGCACTCTCTGTGACACTTTCCATGGGATTAGGTCACCTTCGGTGTCCTGGAATCCTAATATGGAATCAGTAGCCTGGCGTTCGAACACTTACACATAAGGCAGGCATGCAAGCACGCTCACAGATCGTAGAGTGTGAATAGTTGTAAACAAGACTGTCAGGTGTATTTACAACAGAAGCAACGCTTAACAAGTAAGACAGCCTGATGCCCTGCTGCTGTCATGAAATGCAGTCACTGTGTGTTGGTTTGCAGCATTCGGACATTGTTGTTTGTATCTGGCAGCGAGTAGCTGAATTGGAACTCATAATTTATACTGTTTGGGAATCGTATTGTTGTTTGCAGGTAACCAACAATAGAATACGTCTGGTGAAAATTTTCTAATAAGATCTATAAGCATATGTAATAGTAGATACAACATGATGTACACCACTAATGTTCTTCCAATGTGCACAGCGCAATTATCCTGGACAGGACCAGCTGAATGACGTTATAAAAACCACAACGCAATAGAAATTCAAAAGAGTAAAGCGTACACCATCATTGATATCACGGAAGCTCCACAACACTGGTAAGCCTTCAAGCCCCGGTCCCTACCATGATGGGACTACATGTAATGCAGACTTAGCACATTAAACCTCTTCAAGCAAATAGCGCTGCTCCCGACACACACACACACACACGCACGCACGCACACTCAAGAGCTCAAGCTCACTCAGTGTCAGCTTCACAATGACACACCGCCTTGTTGACAGCTGCAAGCCAGTGAATGCGGTAACAAGTAGGAGAAGAACATTCCCAACAGTCTGTCGCTTGATCTGTTCCTGTGTGACGCACCGCTGTATGCAACGCTTGCTATACTAGGATGTCCACCTCCAGATCCAAAATACACAATGAACAATTAAGTCAAGCGAATGAGTTCGAGCAGCAGCGTACCTTTATGAAGTTGTTCAGGTGGCCCAGTTTTCGCATGTTACTGACTCCATGAGGCTTGGCCACATTTTGTAGGATTTCACGGAAGTTGTCTGATGGTTCTGGGTGGGGGGGAGGGGAGAGAAATATTTATATCTACGCATACATCTGTATGTGACTTAGTGATTACATCATAATTTACAGATATTGTTGTGCAGAACCAGCGAAGAGCGGGGCTTGGGCCAACGAGCTACACCAGGTGTGGCTTTGGTTTTCATTCCTTTCAAACATTTTTAGGCTAATTATAGATGCATCAGATGTTTTGGATCAGAATATTCAATAATGATATCTAGAAGTACAACAAAAATGCAGGCATTCTAGAAAAATCACTCATGTGTTTAGAGGAGGTTTCGTCTTCTTCTTTGTTGGGATTCATACAGAGAGAGTTGGACAAACAAAGGGTTTATGTTGGAATAGCATATTTTTGGGGAATGAATGACTGGTTATGTAAACCTCCCTAAACAGTGTCTATATGCTGGTAATTCGTCTTCCAGAGGCTAGACACGAGCCAAGGAAGGATTGAGCTTGAGGTCATAGCATGCATCCGATGTGCATCCGAGAGCGCTTCGTTTTACCATAAAACAAATATTGTAACTATGCATTCCAATGTTATGTATACAGTATGTACACGTCCATACATCTACATCTCTGGGAATGTCATTCAATTTTGTGACTTGTACGTCCCGGAGGATGGATCGAGTAGTCGTAGCGTTACACGCTAGATGCGATTAGGCTACATGCATTTTTCGACTAAATCAATAACATTATATCTTCCTAGGAATAAATCATTCAGTTGGTCACATTCATGACATCTGACAGCTCCAATAACCCCCCACTGTTAAAGATGATCCAGGTCTGAGATGACAGGACTCTAGGCTGTGCAGCCAGTGATGCTATTGTGGTTCATCTTGACAGACTGTGTGTCAACAGTCTCATTAAGACCCAGGGATGTGTCCCATCCTTCCCACTACTATTGGCTAGCGGTCGCTACACTAAAACACCCATACAACCGGCTAATACACCGCTTTCCAACCTTCAACTCATCCCAGGATCGCTCAACAATAGACGATCTCACCGTGTCGCAAATCAAAACAACAGATCGTCGACATAGCTCAATAGCATTTGCAGCTAGCTGAAGCTAACTTAGCTTGTTAGGTTAGCTGGGCTAATGCCGTTAATGTGGTCTTAGCCTGCTATGGCACTGCTATAAAACACTGAGGCGAGTCTGACGGGATGGCAAATGACATGACATGGTAGGGCAGCACGTTGCTTCACTTCAGTAGGGGTTCGTTTAACAGACGGTGCTCATCCATTTTGAGCAGTAATCGGCTGTGATGAAGCCTCTGCTCACCTCTGGTCAGATCCAGCGGTACGTTCTCCTCCCCGCTGTCATTCCGACCTGTCAAAAGCACACGTAACCGACACTGTGAGCAGACACGCAGGGGTCATCGCGTACTTAAGAACCTCTATTTTATAGTGAGCATGGTAAAAATGGCAGTACGAGTTGTACACGCTTACCTCGTAGCCGAAGACTTCGGATAGGACGGCCGCGGAAGCTGGCCGCCATGTTTCCAGGTACACACACACAACACCGGAAACTTCGTGACTTCTCGCGACAAATGCGGGGCCCTGCAGTCCGAGGACCTTCCATATCGCAGATCTCGGATCAGTTCTGTCGTCTGGGATCCAGCCTTGATGCCGTTTCACATTAATGCCTTTTTCAAATAGAGAAACATTA
Organism: Pollachius pollachius; assembly: GCF_949987615.1. Lineage (NCBI taxonomy): Eukaryota > Metazoa > Chordata > Actinopteri > Gadiformes > Gadidae > Pollachius > Pollachius pollachius. Next base: position 4,533,545 of record NC_136934.1, on the reverse strand, counting down.
GACAACTAATGATCCTAAAACGGTGTCTAACTCTCTCTCTCTCGCTAATAAATATAAATGTATTATACAAATAATTCAGTAATTGTTCTTGTCTTTTACATTAGGTATTATGGATATTTTTTGTTTTTATTAGTGAATATATAGTATATAACTTGAACCATACAAATAATTATCCCGTATGAACCCAACATTGCTCTTTTCCTGATCAACTGTTTTGATAATAGTTCAATTGAAAAAAATACTGGATTTGTTTGTTCTGTGTCTACACTAGAGAGCACCAGAGTACATTGAAGTATCTTTGGGTGAAAGGATGGCACACTGCAGTTTGGTGTGGAAAATATCATGCACGTGAACAAAGTGCATACTGTGTTCTGTATAATTCAATAGCATTAAGTTTTTACAGTACAGGGACACCACATTATGAAACCACCCTCTACAATCTAAGCAACTGCACAGGCCCTGTTTTCACAGTGGAAGAATGCGCAAACCAAGAAAAAAACCTTTATTCTAATAACACAGAAGAAAATACAAAAATCTGTACACTGAATTAGAAAAAAGCTTAATTTTTATTTATGAATGCACAATTACTTAACACAAGTTCATGACCTATTTTTTTAATTCTCTTGTCGGATACAAAACTAGGAACATTAACTTCCCATTCTCAGAAGGCATTGGGTTTTAATTCAGTGTTGCAGCTGATATAACGGCATCAATGTCCTGTATGGTTCTAGATGTTCTCTGGAGGGCCTCTGCGATATAGGTCTCATCCACGGGTTCACTGGCAGTCTGGGAGGTTCCAGATCCACAACGCGGGTCTGCAGAGCCTTCCCCCTGAACCCTTGGCACCTTGCTGTTCTCCAACAGAACTGAACGCGTGACATTAAGGAGAAACCTTTTGGCTACGCAGTCCTCGTCTGGTCGTAGATCACGACAGACATCCTGAAGCAGCAGACATGCCTTCAGATTCAAAGCATGCGACAGAAGAGGTGTCTGATAAGCTACGTGGGAGTGACAGACGAGACAGATTGTGGTTTATATTATCCTTCATTGGTCGAAGACTCAAGGATACAGTTGAAGCGTTTGATCTTCTCCAGTTCAGCGGACACGATGTCGGACCTGAGAGCCGAAGGGAACTTCAGTACATATTTCTTATGGATATTACATGGACATTCTCCATAAGCTTTCAATCAACTTTTACACTTTAGGCAGTGGAAGGATACCGCCAAACAGATTTTAGATATCAAAGTGTCAAAAGCTCAAGTAGTTCTTAAAACCAAAATATAATATAAATATATATAAAGTTTGAAACACAATAAAGCCTGTAGGTCGATAAAACACTGACTACCTGTTATGCTCCATTTGCGTGAGATCAAAGTGAGGGTCAAGTGACACTGAACTTGGCAGGTTATCCTCAAGCGTCTCCCGCTCAAAATGATTTCTCTCCTGTACAGAAAAACAATATACATTAAATTCTAAACAAACAAATATAAGCACAGTGTGTATTGACTTAAACCGAGATGGGTCAATGTCTCTAACCGGTTCCAAACAGCTCAGCATGACAGGCAGCAACAAGGAAACCCTGGCCTGGTTGTAACAAGTGAGGATTCTGGAGGATAGAAAATTAGATTAAGAAACAAAATGGAATCATGTGAAGTCCATAAATCGTTGAGTCATCATATCCCATTGAAGGCGGTGTCTAACCTGCTTGCACGACTCACAATGGACCTTATGGAGTACACTTGGCCAGGTACATCAGGGGGTAGACTGTTGACGAGGTAGGTGATCTCTTTGACCTGCAATACAATCATCAAATTAATGATGTACATTTTTGTCCGTCATCTATGATTAGTAACGAGGGAAACATAATACTCTGTGTAATAGTACACTCCTAAATAACGTGCAGTGTGGCAGGATGCCAGCATGATAAAGTGAAACTCACCTGCCCTGACTGGGAGTCGTCCTTATAGTGAGTGAAATAGCTGCTGAGGACGTTGTTAGATCGTATGACTGATCCATCCCCGGGGGAAACCTCGATGACTGATATAGAACCGCTAAGTAATCTGTAAGGTGTGACATGGAGGGGAAGCAATAGCATATTCACTCTCTTAATTTTGGCGTGTTTCACACTTAGATATTGTTTAAAATACACAATGTTGCATAGCAGCTTAGACTGTCTTTACTAGCTTAAATATTCTCTCCTCAAATACTGATGCAAACAAATGTAACAATGCAATACTTTTACAGAAGACAATAAGACGATAAGCAGATAATCAGACATATAGAACCGAATCATGATCCAAGGAAACACAATTATATACACTCACGCATAATAGTTGTACTTTCTACACCTACTGTGTTATCAGTGAATAAATTAAAAAATATAAGATACACCAAACATAGCACACATACAAACCTGTAGATCACTCCTTTACACCACATGACCTTGGTCAGCTCCCCAGGGATGTCTTGGTCTGGATATCCTTCACCCTGGGCCAGGGGGAACTTCACCTTCCACCTGACACACATGACGAGTACTTTCTAAATAACTGAAACTACACATATAACGGCAAGTGAATAGACTTACTGCTATTACTAATCAATATTTCATGATGACGTTACTTATGATGGCCTTACTATGCAACACTTTTGTCCCTGTTCATGGGGACATGTTGATATTATATGAGTTATGCTAATGTAAACTTATTTTATTGTATTCCATCAATGCAACCAGAGGTCAGCTCCTTCATAGAGATTTGTTGACCTACAGTCAGCTTTTTAAATATGTGCACATCTTGGGTATTATTGTGTCATTGTGTTATTTTGTGCCGTGATTTTTACTAATTGATATGATATGCCTAACTATAATTTACTACTGGAACATGTGCAAGTGCTATCTTATCCTAATTTAAGAAGAAGGCAAGGAGAGGGAGGCCCGAAACAACATGGAGACAGACCATCGCGAGGAAGCTAAAACAACTCAGACAGAGCTGGGGAACGGTGGAGAAGACGGCCGGAGACGGACGGAAACGGAGGGACTTTGTAGAGCGAGTGAGTCACCTCCATTAGTGTCAGTGTGCCATACCTGTGCTGGTGAGGCGAGGGACATCGAAGGGGCAGCGCCTCGGGGACGGGACACCGCCTGTCCCCTTCGTCAGACGCTTCCGTCAGGACGTTCTCCTCGCCCGCCCCGTGATGTCCGGGAGCCGCCCCGCGGCGTGCCGCCCAGTGGTGGCGAGCGACAGAGAGAGAGTACCGCCACATGGGGGCAACACAGGAGCAGGAGTGATGCTGGACCACCAGCGTGGTACACTGGTACATGTCCTCTGACTTGGATGGGACCAGGGCGATAGATTGGGACGAGAGGTTGGTAAGAGGTCATGGTAAGGACAGAGTGGGTTCACCACCATGATGACCGGGGTTACTGTTGTTAGTGCATGCTCTACCTTGGGCAGAGAAGGGCTGCTGCTGTTACCCTGAGGAGAGCACGACCGCGGTCGGCTCAACTTCATTGTCGTCATATCCTTTGGTTTGTCAACGTGATCGCTGACGTTTTGGAGACCAACCCTCTGGTCTGTGTGGAATGACGGTTCGCTCTTTGGCGTCGGTTCCCGTTGTTGAAACATCGGGCCGTTGGCGGGGTCCGTGTTGTGTGCGCTGCGCCCCGCCTCAGGCTGACTGATGGTGCATAGAAACTCAACCGAGAAGTCCTCTCCTGAAGCGGACAAGGTGAGGGTGGCCCTCCCCTCCAGGGACCTCACCTTGGTGTCCCCGCCAGGGCCATGCTCTGCCTCACAGGAGATTAGGGGCCACTCCGCCTCCGAGTTGACACTAACGAAAGGCTGCAGAAAATAGGAACTAAGTGTACATTTCCGAAAAACCAGTGTAAGCCTAATGATTTGCATGGTGGGGGATTACCAGAATGACTCACCTTTCTATCAACAGCTGGAATAAGTTCATTTGGAAGATATGGCCGTGAAGCGTATTTATTCCTGAACACCAATGCACCTTGTATTAGTTCCTACAAAATCAAGGCAATTAAGACATGGTATTTGAGCAAGTACTGTATTTTAGATGCATCTGTAGCATACTGACGATATTACCAACATCAACGGGTATATAAAATACATTATGATAGATATATAATCAGTACTTTGTAGGTGCTGATGGCGAATCGTGTCCTCTGTCGAACTTGTTCGGTCGCCTGCATAGGATGCACGGAGGGGTCGGGGGCTTTCACCATCATGAACTCAGAGCCGCAGGGGGACACGTTCAGCGTCGATCCGTCATGATATCTGGCATACACCGACTCGTCTTGATACATGACCATCAAACTGACACTTGTGTTGGTTGTCATCCTAGAAATGTCTAGTAAAAAGTTTGTTCGCTCTGATTATCGACTGTTGTTGTTGTCGTCGTCATTAGGACGCGACGAATGCTACTGGCGCTTATTTCTCAGGAAGTAGAAACGCTGAACGCTTAGCCATATCAAGGGTGATAAAGAGGCAATGTTCAGATTAACATGTATATGGTTATTAAATAAGGTTAGAAATTTTTTTTTTGGCTAAAGTTTAGGTATGATCTGAGCAGAGATCGCGGGTTTGTCGGCCAGCATATTAGAAACCATATCTGATCTCCATGGCGACCCATCATGAAACTACGGGAACCCAAAGGTTGAAAAGTAATTCTCGCAACAACAAAAAAGGCCGCAAACGAACATAATTTCTATCCATATATATTGAGAATAAATCCATACATTCCTTAACTTGTCATATATTTTCATACCTTTCAACATTTCTAGTTTAAGTGGTCAGCAGCAATATATAATATTAAACCTGTGCTTGACTAAAGATAAATAAAGGTAGGCTACTCTTTATGCCTACACATTGGGTCATTCACAATCAACCCATCAACCAATTCATTAGTGTGCTTACTGTTGCCAATCTGATCTAATAATTCAAAGATAACATGAAGTGTAGTCTAGGCTCTCATACTATGAGAATAGAACATCGATTGACTAATCGAGGATTTTGCCATTTTTTTATTACTGGTGGTATGTTATCTGAAAAATGTAAACGTTTCCCTGATGAAGGGAAATCATTGTGCCTAAACGTGATCTTGGAACTAGAAAGCAGAAGATGATATTGCCCACAAAACGTTTTAAGACGAGTTGCAAACCCCAGTTTCGATTCATGAATGCTGACATCATTAAAATAAGTATTGGGTTTTAATGTGGGAATAAAGCAGACATTGACATTATGATTTCAATTGCAATTCAACTCACAATTCAAATAGGGATATTTAACCAATTCCAAATATTCAGTAGGCCAATATACCTCATGTATTACTGTATTATTACTGTACTAATTGTTCTCAACACAATGAGTGCAGCAAACACCAGAAAGAACCCATTTTCAGTCAAAGAGTTAGACTCATAATCAACCTATAGTGATCTATGTTAACCCTCTTTCCTCTTAATCCTCTTCTTCTTCATTTCTCTTTTTCTCCTCTTTCTTCTTCTTCTGCACAGTATCAAAGTTTACGAGGATAAACGGACTGAGGAGAAACCCCCGCTCGCGCGTATTCAATCTGGTCGCTCCATGCAGAGAGGTAGTAAGAAGGGTAGGAGTAGATAGCGGACCCGAGGTGGGCTGGGTGACTCAGCCCTACTGGGGCTTGGTGGTATGGAGGCTGGGAGTGTGCCGTCCTCATTCTCTCTGTCAGAAAGGCTTGGGGAGACGGTGGTTGGGGCACAGGGTCTCTGACCGCCCTGCCATAGTCTGTGAAGAGGTAGGACGGAGGGGGCTGGATGCCAACGTAAAGGGGCCGCGGCTCGCTAGTAAGAAACCGCTTAGATTTGTCCCTCCTCTCCGACGTCTGATAGATCCAAGGCGGGGGGTGATGACGCTTCTTTACCGACTGATCTTGTGGCTGCCAACCTTGGTCGATTTTATAACCATGCAGGAGAGGAGTTGGTTTGAGAGGTTGTGCCGGTTTTGGAAGAACTTTGTTGAAACTCGAGGTAGGTGCCGGTTGCCAGTTTGCGTTAACGGCGAAAAAGGAGGAAGATGTCGACTTTGGGCAAGTGCGAGCAGACTCTCTTCCGCTGACCTTTTGGACCGCTCTCCATACAGAGTCTTTGTTCTCGATTTGGATGGCATCCGCTTTCAGTAATTGGTTGCCAGGAAGAGGAATGACTTGTCCTTTGGTGATTGCACTGCACAACTTATTGTCCGCAACGTAGCGACTCCTGCCACTGACCAGCGTCACGTATTGCGGTGGCGTTGCTCCGTTTGGTTCAGGCTTCCCTCCAGCGGCTGCTGGAAGGTCCTCCGAGGAGAGGGAGGATTGAGGGGAGGAGCAGCGGGAAGAAGAGGTGGACACAGGCCTCGGAGAGTCATCGAAGGAGGTGCACTTGGGAAGCTGCGTGGCCTGAGGCAGGGGGCGGTGGATGACGGTGGGCCTGTCTTTATCATCGTCCCGGAGGTGTGAAGGCTGGCTGAGGCTGGCCTGGGCCATCCTTTTCTTCTTCTCCAGGGGAGAGAGGCCCATCCCAGGAGGAGGGACCATGTGATCGCTAAACGGTTGTGACGAAGGAAGCGGGACGCAGAGTGACCTGCAGCCGTCGTAAGCCGCAGCGCAAACAACGGCAGGCTCTCGGTTGGTCTGCGGGCAGCTCAGCAGGGGCCTGGAGATGGGCCATGGAGCTGCATATGCCTGAGTTCCAGTCTCACCTTGCGCTGTAGCTTTGGTTATCCTCTGAGCCTATGGTCAGTGAAATATATATTAGTATTTAGACATCATAGTAACAGTTCAACAGTGAGCGCCACCATTGTTCCCTCATTTACCTCACGGAGCTCCTTCTCCATCCGGACAGTCTTCCTCTTCCCTTGTTCCTTGCCGGCCTTCTCCATGTTCCTCCGGTACTGTTTCCGGGGTTTACCCTGCGGCAGAGGCTTGTCTGTCTCTCCTCTCAGGTGTCTGTCGAACGGCAGAACCAGCCTAACATGCGCACATCAGATTGGTTTCATTAATGATTATTCAAATAATAATATAAGGAAGATAAATAACTTTCCGTGGCACTCAAATCACTTCACACATGGCTTGTTTGTTTGTGTTTGTGTGAGTGTAACTGTATTCCATCTCATCCAACAACCAATGTGTCAGATGTGTGTGAGGAATTCAACTATCCAATTATTGACCCGGAATGTCTTGTGAGGCAGTCATGATGGTTCTACCCCAATTTGCCAAGGATGCCGGGTTTAGCACCCGTTCTCTTTACCTCACGGAATCAGGACCTCGATTCATCATCTCATACTAAAGTAAATTATCAATTCTGCTGGGTGTGTGTGTGTGATGGGGCAGAGGGGGGAGAGACAGAGAGAGAGAGACCCCACCTCTCATAGTGCCTGCGGGTACAGGTGGCTGCGCTGGTACTGCCGGGACTCCCTCCCAGGTCGTCGTAGACGCTCTTCCACAGACGCCGTGCGGTCACCTGTTGGTGAAGGGGATGGTGAGAAACATTCATATTTGCAAAAAACGTTTTTTCCTGAAAGTCATCGGATAGGGTTACGGCTAATGGAACGATAGAGAAAGTGGTGCACGTTGGTTTAAAAAAACATACAAAAAACTGTTATTTGAACTTTGAAACTTGCCACCAAAGATCTGAGTGAGTGAAAATGTGAAATTATTTAGGCCTATTCAGGCCTAAATAAAATATATATAACATATATCTACTCACTGAGTCATAACCTCCAAAATTCCCAACAGCTTTATATATCCTCCAAAGGTTGACTACAGGAAGAAAAAAAAATGCATTTTTATTAATTTCCTTAAGCACATCCAACATCTTCATACCATATACACTTTATTTCAAAGGGAAGAAACTGCTGAAAGAAGGGCCAGGGCATAACAGTAAGACTCACTCTGCTTGAAGCCCAAGTGGGGGATCCTCTCTATGGGCGTTCCTCTCTCCTTCATGAAACTGTGCAGGTTCGACACAAAGGACTTCTCCTCCACCTCAGCACCTTTTTCTTGGCTGGCACCCGCTTCACACTGAGCGCTGGATTCAGCCATCGTTAACTCCGGGGCGTCCTGGGTTCAGAACCAATAGGACGTTAACACATCCTACTGTGTAATCAGAAGGGGTAATGAACCCTGTAGCTGATCAGCTGTAGAGTAGAGATTCTGTTTGGAAGACAGTTTTGGTCCAAGTCTGGCATGAGACAAGCAAACAAGGGAGACGCTGTCTGCACATGAGGAACAAAAGCTGATATGAAACATTGAGAGGGTACGCTTGACTTGTACAGACAGACTCTCAATAGGTAACCACTATGCATCCTGTCTTGAGAAAGGAAACATGTTTGTGGGTTCAATTTGGTAGAACTTTTGGCCTGGAGCCATCATTCTTTTTTTAGCTAAAGGGTTACATTGAAAAGAATCCTCTGAGATCAAGTTTAAGTTGTTGATAGTCGTGCTTATTAGTGCTACACATGGCCCAATATTAGGATTATCTTGCAATAGTTTGTCTTTATCAATATCTTAATATTGGTGTGTGTGTGTGTGTGTGTGTGTGTGTGTGTGTGCGTGCGTGTGTGTGTATGTGCATGTGTGCGTGCGGGTGATACGGTTTCTGGATTTTCATTAATTGATCTGTGTGCTTTTGGTTAGGTTGACAGGAACGTCTTGGGAACGCAGTGGTCCATCAGACCACAATGTCGATATTTCAGTTTGAATGATGACATTTAGAGGCCTCTTTGTTCCTGTGAAAAACTTTTTAGAATAAAACACATCATGAATGGTTTCATATTGAATCAGGTTCCTCTTGACACTCACTGGTTCCCAGAAGTGTGCTTTTTTTGGTGAGTAATAGTGAAGGTGCAGTCGTTTGAGTCACTATCAAACTATATCTGAGTTTGTCTAGGACTCTCTGGCTACCAGGGAATTTAGTTTCCATGTGATGCAAGACTCAATTCTGGTTGGTCTATCCTGTGCTGTGTCTGCAGTTTCTAAAGAAAGGAAGATGAAGTCTTGATATGTTGGCTGCAGAAGGTTGTGCATAATGAATGAAAGATTTCATTGCCCATCTTTGTGTTCGATTGAATAAGGTGATTGTTTTGATGTTTGCTTCATGAATGCAATGCTTTGGTCTAGGTTAAATAGGGTGATCTTTATGAGGAATGAATTAAATGACATGCACTACCTTATTTATGAATGCATATGCAGTTTATTTTTATGCATTATATATATATATATATACAAACATACATTTTTTGATATCTGTGCATGCCAGCAGTTAACTGAAAGACCCCTCTTGTAAAGCCACAAGAGGGGTTACACAAAAAAAGAAAAAGTTTACAGTTAGTTTACTTCCACACGTATAGAGTCATTTGTGAACTGAAACAAGGTTCAAATCGTTCTACGTGTGACCAGCCTACAGGAAATGTTTTAAGCGCTTACAGTAACCCCCACGGCTCATCACATGAGTGAACATCTCTTTTGAATGAGGATGTTTTTGTTTAATGAACACCCTATTGTTGTTTTATTGTGAGTGATATTGTTGCCCATACACATACATTGTTTTAATAGATAAAAATGTGTTTATACACATGTATGTATATATAATATATATATATATATATAATATGTATGTACATTTTCAGCCTTATGGATGTTATCAGCAGGCCATCTCTAACCACAAACCACCAGTATTTTGAGATGATTCAGCTTTGGAAATTTGATAGATCTTACTCGCAATTTCTCGCTTCAAATTGACAGAACAGGGGCATTCTGCGGCACTCTGTGTTTCTGTCGCTAATAACGAAATTGTTGTGGCGGGGGGTTTGTTGTCATTCCACTCGCAGTATCTGTTTGGTCTGAACCTTACACACCAACAGGTCGGAACAATTTCTGACAAAATGCAACTGATGATGAGAATCGTCAGGAACTCAGACAAACCACTAAGCGTTGTTTGCTGAGTAGCACGTCATTAGGCATTCTTATTAGTCATTTGATATACCTGGCTCCCGGCCTTTCTGTGGACCTCACTGGCCACTGGCTCCTGGGAAACGTCACTCTGCACCTCTTCAGACTCTAGACATGAGACACAAACACACAACACTAATATTATATATACTGTATGTATATATATATATGTATAAATATACATACATTTGTAGCTATATTGCTGTATATAATATAGCAACAAAGCTACAAAAGAGCAACTCCTTTCAAACTACTGGGGTTGCTTGTTTAGCTGTTTAAAGTTAATGAGATATCATTGTTATTTTATTTGGCATGATAAAACATATATTGATCCCTTTTGTTTTACGACCATTATAGTCTCAAGCCATGTCGATCCGTCCTGCTGATAAATATTGAACAAAACCATCAACTGTTTCAAAACCACGGGTAACAAAACCACTTCCTGCTATCGAACCAGCATACACTCCTGTGTTACCGCACAGGGGAAGAGATTTAATTCATTTTTCATACAAACATGCACATTTTGATTCTTCTTCTCTATTCATATTGATCAATATGTTATGGATACCAACCTTGTTTCTTTAGAAGTGCGAAACTATTGAATTAAGATTGACAGAAAGAGAGCTTTAAACATAAAATGCAAGGTTAAGGGTCTTCAGCATGAAATGTTGCAGTTCCCAAAATAAATGTATGCAAGGTTTCTCAACAGTTTTCTACACACCATCTGCAGTGATATCATATGTCTGTGAAACTGATATGCTTCTCTTTTGAATTTGCTTGTTTCCTGTGCTGTGGCTTGAACCTTCAATTCTGCTTTCAATAGTAAATGACTTCTCCATTTCAGGAATTAATGCAAGACTAACTTTTGGATCTTAATCCATGTTTAGGCAATGTTACTTTTATTTAGCAAACCCACCTACCCAGAGGCTTACACAAGATTTACAGATTTACTTATCAAGGTACAAATATAATCTTTCACATTTAACACAAGATAAGGTAGGTCACAATCAAAAAAATATGCATATTCTTTTCAAATTCGTACATCAAATACATATATGGGATAATTGTAACAGTAGGCACCAGTAAAGAATATGAAACGTGTTTTTAAAAAAAGAGAATTCTTACCCATTTCAAAGAGATGACTTCTTGTCTCAAGTCTCAGTGTGATTAAATTGGCACCAGCAATTCATGCACCACCCCGTCAACTTCTGACCACAATATAGGAACATGTCACCACAGCCAGGCTTCATTGGTTCATATTCAGCACGAAGACAAAAAGCAAGCGTGTCTAGGAGGCTGGGCTTATGTATTTAAATGATCTCTTCAATGTTTTCCAGGCATTTAAACTGGTTCAATCTTCATTGCCTGAAGGTAAATAAGAATTGTCCAATTCTGATTAACCTTAATTTGTATGCCCGTAATTGATTGATAGATTGATTAATGATTGATTGCGTGATTGATTTATTGATTTATTTAAATAGTGTCGGTCTATACTAGAGTCAAAACGTATTATGTCTAATCATGTTTTAGATGATCCTTGAGTTTAACATTAGGTTCAGAATGTCATAGAGTACCTTTTACTAAATTAAACACACATATTTCGCACCTCTATGTGTTTTCCATTTAATATTTATTGTAAACCCTTTACTAATATACTCAAACCCATACACTCAGATATTAATGGGAGCCAAACACGATTCAATTCAGGGGCTCACAGCTAGCATTTGAGTGTAGAGAAAGTAATTTATGCTGGCATTATACAAAGTCAGGACGTTCAAATTGTCGACACATTTCTAGGAGCAGTGTTCGACTCTCAACTCAGTTCGGTGTAAAAAAAAAAAAAACAGGCAGTTCTGAAGGGTGGACATCAAAGAACCGACTTAATGGGGAAGCTTAACTGTTTGCGATCTGTGGTACTATTTGATGTCACTTGTATCAATGATTTTATGAGTGTTCTCAACTCCTCATTTCTTCAAAGGTTAATTGGGTTGTCAATGAAGGACAAGAATAGCCTGCACAGTAATGTGAAAGTCTGCTCTAAAACAACTGGACCTGTTAGAGACTTGTGTGCCCTGGGGACTGTGACTCACTCAACAGCCATTATCAGGGGCCCTTGAGGAGAACAAACCTCTAAAGTAAATTCTCCATTCTTTAAAACAAAAGCAGGTTATTGTTATTTACTGCTGACATGTTACCAACATGTTGCCTGTGACTTTGTATGTCGTGTGGATGGACTGGATAGGCTGTGAATGAATTCTCGCCCTTCTTGGGATACATAACGCAGGCTAGTCTGAACTGAACTGGATTCATTTTGTATGTGGTGTGTAGCACGTTGCTTGTGCATTAACTGTCTCTAACTTATCTCTGTATTTCCATAACTTCAACCTAGGCCCATGTAAAGGTCAGCCTGTTAACTTTATCTTTCAATCATACATTGCTGTTCAAGCAAATACTGCAAACACTTTATTTTTTTAAATATAATTTGAATAGAGTGTGAACGGACACTGGCGTGAGTATTCAAGACTATACCAGACTTATTTCACATAGCTCATTTGTGGTGTATTATGCTGATCAAGATTGACGGCTTATTCAATAAGATACAATGCTTGTCTCTTGATTTGAGCTTTACTGGGACTGCAATCTGTTCGTAGAGCTTTTATCACCAGATAAAACACTTCCCCAAAATGTCTTTGATCTGAAATGGGGATGCCCTGTTCTATCGGCTATAGGAAATGACATCTAACAAGCATGCACATTAAGCCACAATAAGCTGTTATCTGAGCGGGAAAGCTAGCTCTCAAATCAAAGCAACATTCGTGTCAGTGGAAAATGTGATAGTGTGTGGTAAAAACAAAGTTGTATTCATAGACACAAGATGTAAGAAATAAGAAATCCTGCTTTTTGGAATCATCCATAGCTCACCCTACCCTATAAATTATGCAACAGCTAGTGATGAAAAAATACCACAAAATAAATTCCATGCTGTTCCTTTGAGACAATATCAGAAACTGTATCTGGAGCATTAAACCGTCAGACAATCAGAAAATAATGTCTGGAATATTATTAATTTCTGTAGAAACCATGTGTGTCAAAGCATGACTCAAAATACTTTTCGTCTTCGTTGGAAGCCTATCATTTGCATTATGGATGAAAGTATAAATCTAGCACCGAATGAATTTGCAAATAAACAAAACTCTGACTAAGTGTCCAATTTGTGCATTTTCATGAGAGATACATGACGTCAATTTAAAACATGTTGAAATCATACCAGTGTGCATGTGATTAAAAAAAACACGATATGATATAGACACTCATGCATGAATCCTGTCAGGTGATTTTATCAAGGGCTACATCTGAACGAGAAGATTTAAGCACACTGTCAAAACGAGTGCTGCAAAGGATGTGGGAAATAAAAGTGAAATTATTTGACTTGAAATTGAAACCAGGGTGAAAACCCAAATTGTTCAGCGCTGTGGCCTGGTTCCAGGAAACCCATCATAAAGCAACTCCTTCTGTGACTCAATGCAAGGCAGTCGATGTACATATCGAAGGTACAGCTTTTAAAAACAACATTGAGACTTTTAATATTTTATTATGAATGTCTTTGCGTTACAATATACTCTGGAAAAACAAAGAAAGAATAATGCAGGTGAATCATGCCCCTTAAGACAAATTATCTTTTTAACATTTGCAAATGAATTTAGCTTCAATTGGTGTACTTCGAGTGTGTCCATTTAAATTAATTTTACAAATTAATATTTCACATAAAATATGACATAGGATACCACTTCATTTAAATCCCCTCACTCATGGCAGTCAGTCATGTGAAACAGTTGACCTGAATCGATCCCCAAGCTATAGGAGTAAACTCAACAAATACGCCAACGATGGTTTCAAGGTCTTTGATATGTACACAAAGATAAGATGGAAACTCAGCGACCACTGGAAACCGACCACCTCATAACCCAAAGTAAAGGGACGCTTTTATTTACATATCACCAAACACCATCTCATGAACGGTTTGAAACTGCAACCATCAGCTAATCGTTGTTCTGCAATTCCCATAAGATTCAAGCTCAATAAAGACTATCTTCACGAAAAACAGAAACACAAGTGGAAGTTAAATTCAATCTTTCAGGGACGAAAGGCCAAAAAAAAGCAAGAGATTACGCCGTAGCAGAAGCCCCATTAAGACTCTTTTATTTCCTGAAATAGAAAGGAGCGACTGCTATTGTCAGACTGAACCCAGAGCAAAAATGAGTTCACAGAAGGAATGTCAACTACAAGTGTGTGATCAATGCTGCAAATGGAATTTAAGTCGTATGAATAAAGGCTGACATTTTACCGCATCACAACAACAGGTAAAGACACCGGGTGAGTGATCGTGACAGATCATGGGGGGGGGGGGGCGGGTTTCCCGGTGGAAAACCCTAAGCTATTCCATCCATGATTTACAACATTGACATTACAATATAATTTTTTTTTGTTCTCGAGCAATATTACCTTCTTAAAATCTGTCCCCATGATTTTTTACCTTCCAGCGACCCCGTCCATCGTTAGTCAATAACGTGGACGGTCGCTTCCCCTCAGCGGGTTCTGATCGGGCTCCAGCCCACTAGGAGAAGGGTGTGTGTGGTACCACTGGGGGGTCTTGGGGGGGGGGGGGGGGGGACGGCCGGGGCTCACACCATCTCCACGTAGTTGGCGGGGAACATGCCGAAGTGGCCGTCGGGGCTGTAGCCACGCCACCAGCCCTCGTCGATCATCTCGATGCCCGTGATGATGTCATCAGGGTCGAACGAGATCTCCGTGTCGTCGGCTGCTCGGAGAACGAACAAAGAGACCCTCCGTTAATACACCGCCGCCGCCATGTTGTCCAGTTACACTCCACACCACACACACACACACACACACACACACACACACACACAAAGCTTTTAACCTTATAATTAACTAGAAAATCTATTTCCTGCAGAAAATGCGGTAAGTGCCGTAGTACAATGTGAGGTTGAAAATATGTTTTAATAAAGCCACATAGATTAAGACATAAAGAAACGTTAAATGGCTTAAATCAAGTGAAGGGATTTGAACAGAGTTCAAAAGCCTAAATGGAGTAAACAATGTTAACATCTGCACCATTTAAAAAAATGTAAATGGTTGGAAACAAATAAAGGGACAGCTGAATGAAAAGCGCAACGCATTTCTAAAGATGCAGAAGGAATTGAACCGAAGGATCTGAAAGGTCAAATGTATTTCAGTGCACTGCTAAAAAACCTGGAAGGTGAAATCACCTAACGATAATAACTGCGTGGTTTGGTTTGGACTCTCAAACAATGCGATAGAACACCAAATAACGTTTGTCTTTCGCGCGGGCAAAAGGCCTCCACATGGCTAACTTTATCAGCACATTTCATTGTCCTTGAATGAAAAGAAAAACAAGCGGGTAACACTGAAATCCAAAACCGAATCGACTGCACGATGTAACCCGATCCTGTGGACACCCACCGGCCTGGTAATCATAGAGAGCCCTGGCACTGAGCCCCCGGTCAGGGCTCTCCTCGGGGGTCTGCCCGGGGCTCACATCGTAGCTGCTGATCTCCTCCACCACCTGGCGAACACACACACACACACACACACACACACACACACACACACACACACACACACACACACACACACACACACACACACACACACACACACACACACACACACACACACACACACACACACACACACACACACAGCATTTGAAGTTGTACTGTTGATGTTCATTCATTAATTCGTCCGAATCTCTTGCTGGGAGCTAAAGGGGTACACCCCCGGTCATCACCTGTGGCGGCTCCTCGTAGAGACCCCTCTGCTCAGGCTCCTGGGCAGGGTAGGGCTCTGCAGCTGGCTCCTCCTCTGGTCAACGGAGACAGAACGTGGTCAGTGAGCGTATGCACGGCAGCAGTTCCCCAATCCCACCAGCAGGGGGCAGAAGGAGCACTCCGTACATGCAATGCGTTGGTCCAGGGGTGTGAAATGAATAAATAACAAAACCAAAACAATGGGGTGAGGAGGCAAGCCATCGCTCTAGTGAGTGTTGTGTGTGAGGGGTCAAGGCGCGGGGCCCCACCTTTCCAGGGTTCTTGTGGGACGATCTCCTGCTCGTCATACTCAAATCTGGACTGGCTCTCATCCACATCCGGTTCTTATCACGCCACACAAACACACACACACCACACACACACGATGAGACACAACATGCATGTGGATGACTTGGGACACACAAGCGCCAACCGGACCTTATGCCAGCATGCGAGCCATGGGTGACACGGATGAAAACCGAACGTCTCACGAAATACCAGAGGGAAGACGTTCCATACAAGAAGGGAAAAGGGAAGCAAATACGATGACATGGACTGGTTTCAATGTGACGGATGATCTTTGTGTTATGAACCCAGGAGGCTAACCGGTGGGAAGGACGGGGGCCGCCGGGCTGGGGGGGGCGGGAGACGCCTGCCGCGGGGCGGGGCTGGTCCGCTCCGGTTCGTAGGACGGCTTAAAGAGGAAGGGGCTTTGCAGGCGCCCTGGAAGACAGAGAGACCCCAGGAGGTAACCAAGGAGGAGATACAAGAGAGGGAGAGAGAGACACCGCACAGAGGGAGGAGGCCGGAAGACCAGCAGCTACATGAATGATGTAGTAATCAGACAATAAAAGAGAATAGAATATCAAACCGGACTACTGAAACAAGGCCCCGAGGTCCAGTTCTAACGAGGTCCAGTTCTAACGAGGTCCAGTTCTAACGAGGTCCAGTTCTAATGAGGTTACATTCTAACGAGGTCCAGTTCTAACAAGGTTACGTTCTAACGAGGTCCAGTTCTAACAAGGTTACGTTCTAACGAGGTCCAGTTCTAACAAGGTTAAGTTCTAACGAGGTTACATTCTAACGAGGTCCAGTTCTAACGAGGTCCAGTTCTAACGAGGTCCAGTTCTAACGAGGTTACATTCTAACGAGGTCCAGTTCTAAAGAGGTCCAGTTCTAACGAGGTTACATTCTAACGAGGTCCAGTTCTAACGAGGTCCAGTTCTAACGAGGTTAAGTTCTAACGAGGTCCAGTTCTAACGAGGTTAAGTTCTAACGAGGTCCAGTGCTAACGAGGTTCCGTTCTACTGCGGGGCCCGAGCGACTGCGAGGTGCTACCTGGGCTGGCCGGGGCCATGGCGGCGGTTGGGCCCGCGGTAGGGGCCTCCGTCTCCACTGGGGCCCTCCCCATCTCCCTCTGCTTGAACATCTCCCTGGGGTTCTGGGACCTCTGGGAGATGAGCGAGGCGGCTTCCTGAAGAATAAATGAACAAATCAAAATCAAATGAAGAGCAGCACACGAGTCTGAGTGTGGAAACGCCTCACCAGACCGTCCCGCAAGAAACCCAGAGAAGGAGTCGACTGCTCAGCTGGCGTTGGTAAGGTTAGTGGTGTTAAAAGTCACAGACAGACATGAATTAAACAGTGGTCAAAGTTGGCGTTAAGCAGGACACCGTTGCTAAATAGACAGTTCCTGTCTGGAGCGGGCAGGAAATGGAAGGTGCGGAGACCGGAGAGTGACGCTAAGGCGCTAGGGAGGAACTCACGTTGGCCTTCTCCACAGACAGCCCTCGTTTCACTGTCTTTGCTGATGCCTTCTCCTCCTCCTCCTCCTGACAAGGTCAACAGTGGCACCACACACATCAGCTACATGCTAAACAAGCCTCTTTGTTAACGGGGGATATTTCCACTTGCTTTACGATCAAGTCAGTTCCCCGTGAATTCGTGTCCCTTCATGGCCACATTCTTATAAACTAGTCTATCGGCGAGAGTACTCACCACTTGTGGCTTCTCACGATCTCGGCACTCAACTTCCTGCTGCTGCTGATACTTCCTGTGGAGCAACACAATGACAAATTCAAATTAGAAACTTTAAATGAAGAAACTTCAAACGACCCGAGCTCATGGTGGTGGATGGAGTCACTCGGGGGCCGCGGGGGGCCTACTTCTGCTGGTCGATCTGGGAGCTCCTCTCCCGGTCCCTCTGGTCCCTCAGGGTGGACTCGTGCGTCTCCCTGTCCTTCCGCTCCCGGTCCAGCTTCTGCCGCTCGTCCGCCGCCTTCACCTTCTCCTCGGCACGCCGCTTCTCCTCGTCTTTCTGCAAAACACAGGCCGCCGCCGCCCCGCGACCGGGCGCCACAGACGTCACTTCAGGGGTCCCGCCTGCAGGGTTGTTGCGGGGTTGGGGTTATGTGAAGGGGATGGTGCACTCGAGGCGGTACAAGACAGAACTGTACCTCGGCCTGGGCCCAGAAGTTGTCCTTGTTTATCTTTTTGATCTCTGACATGGCGTTGGTCTTCTGGTACACAGAGCCCTGGAATGTAGGAGAAGGAGAGAAAAGAAAAAGGCAAGAGGAAGTTGAGATTGAAATCTAAATATAGACACTGGTGGCACCGCACATTCCAAACACTTTTTTTTTTTTTTCTTTGTTTTGGCACCGCGACGGCGGAACGAGCTCCCTGCCGGTATCAGGACCGTAGGGTCGCTCACCAGCTCCTAAAAACACCCTTCTTAGGCATTTATTCAATGTTTGAACGGCTTATCCCAGTTATCTTTGTTGTATACAGGGAATGTGTTAACCTTATGATTGATAGTGCTTGGCACTTTGTTCTATTGACATCCTTTCTGTACCGACAGAGATATGTTGTTTCTCTTTCCTCAAATGTACTTATTGTAAGTCGCTTTGGATAAAAGCGTCTGCTAAATGCCCTAAAAGGTAAAATGCAAATGTAAATCAATTCAAATATTTCATGATTACAACAAGGCAGGTCCTCCCCGCTTGCTTGTCCAAGGAGCCATTTTACACAGATGCATGCAGGACTGCTGAATCCACAGATGGGCTATGCTGCGGGCAGGTAAGGACAGGTCGACGGCACTAAATAACCTCATTCCACGCCGACGGAATGAGGAGAGTCCTATGTAACACTCTGAACAACATGCCCAGGGCTGTGAAAACATACGGAGATGACCCAATCAGACAGGCACGCATACTGCGATTCACCCCTGTCTTAGCGCGGAGTCGAACGGGCAGCCATGATAAATGGCGTCTGTCTAGACGATGAATGGTTCAACTTTTCAGAAGGCATGCATTTCATATGCATGGCATGTATGAAACCTCAATGTTGTCTTTGCTGATGTTGGTCCACCAAAGCCATCAATCTAACTATGACTAAGCCTACTGTGTGGAAACAGTGTTAAAGCAACACCGGAGATCTTAATTGATGTATGTATCGAATACACACAATGATTTTTTTTTGGCTATTTCACTCATACTACACTACAGGTTAAATAAATCAGTTTGAAATAGGCTCCCAGCCCACGCAGGTAATTACTCAACTTATTTGCGGTGCAAACGTCGTTGAACCACATTGTAAACAAACAGCTTAAGGCACAACCCGGGACAATCTGACACAGCCCTCCTTTGGGCGACTGGCTGTCATTTGACTCAAACACAGAGGCATCACATTCTGTGGGATGAGGACCTACCACGGGCCCCTGAGGGCCGGAGTCCTGGAAGCGCTTGGGTTCCTTATGGAAGCTGTAGTTGGCCCCCGAGGCCTTGGCCACCTTCTCTATAATGACCTCTGGCTCCACATCCTCTTCTGCCCGCGCGTTGATGGTGACATGGGCTCCCTGGGAAACAACACATCACTTCCCGCTTTAAAAATACACACGTCATCGTAAAGTCTGATTACCGCGCCGATAAAAAAAACTGATGCGCAAGGCGTACGTTGCATTATTATTCTATTCCTAGAGTTGTGGGGGTGGCATTCTGGACCGTTAGGAACATATGAGTGTCACCTTGAGGAAGTTGGACATTGAGCTGACGTGGTTGGCACACGCTCCTTTCCTCGCATCCTTCACGCCTTCTCCTGTCTGCAAGATCAGAACCAGCGTTAGTCATCAACACGCGCCGAGCTGAAGACTGCTGCTTAACAGAGGGAAGGGGTGCGTGTACGATGGGACATTGGGTCACCCACCCAGTTGATGAGGACGTATTTCGGCAGGCCAGAATTTGGATCTTCGACTCGGCAGAAGGCGTACATCATCTTTCCACTGTTGAGTTCCTCCACCAACTCCTCCAGTCCTCCATCTGAGAAGAAAGATCCAAGAGGCAAAGATAAATGGAGAGAATGTGTGACTTTGGGAAGATGTATGAATAACAGGGGTCGGGATAGTCTAGTGGTTAGGCTGCTGTTAGATTAGCAGGTTCTGGGTTCCAGACCCAATGTTTACAGTCTACCCGTAGGCTGTAGCTCTACCTTTTTTGAGACTGTATTGATATTGGACACGGTCATATTTGTATACTACTGTGATATACTGTCAAATCGGGAAATCGCCCAACCCAATAGGAAGGTCAAAGTGACTCTACACTGATGCATGCATTCATCAGCACCCACTGCCAATATCAAAGTGAAAACAGCCAATGCAAGCTTGACCAATACTCACCACCCTTTTCTGCCAAGCGGATATCATTACTGTTTCCCTCATAGGTGAACAAGGCCCTGAAAATGAAAAAAGATTTAGAACAAAGTAGTGATGAATGGTTTTAATGTATAGCAAGATGCAATTGTACTCTACAGAAGAGTTTAGGAGAATGGACTAGTTCAGATTAAGATAAAAACGAAAAGACCTAGTGATGATTATTAGTGATTATATAAGAACAACATCCAAGTATAATATTTGAAGTCATTTAATTACATAATTAGGTTAGAGGATATTCTCGCCTTAAACGATTTGGCCAATTTATTAAGACCCCGGGTCAATCGTAAATTGTCTATGTCGAGATGTTAACCAGCCATGATTTTAAACTAGTGGTTAGCAGCTCCCATCTTATATATATATATACATATACACATCTTTGATTGGTCCAACCCAGGAAAGTGCATCAGAAATGCCCTGACTAGGTGGCTGTCTCTAATATTGACCACAAACAAGCAATTAAACAATTTTCCATGCTGTGTAACATGCAACAGGACATGCTCACAGACTTAAGAGAGTAAGGCAGTACAGTAAGAGTTCTGAGCGAAGATAGTGGCTGCGTTTTAGGGAAGTGTGATGAGTCTGAATTCTGAGTGCAGAGCAACATTTCAATAGGTTGCGAGGGCAAGTGTAGGAGGGGGTGTTGTTCAACTGATTAGGACACAGCCTTAGCATTAACTTCTGAATCAAAATTAAGTGCTCAGTTTCTGGTTGGACGAATGTACATAGAACGAGAGCTAAACAAAATGTCCCTTTCCCTCAGCCGGTCCCATTGCAACAGGTGGGTTGAAGCAATAAACAGTCCAGCTATATCCAACATTCCCCACAAGAACCAGGACATTCATCATTCAAGAATATAAACTGCTCGCCTCTCAGTCTCAGTCCGTGAGCATGCAAACACACAAATCTGCTGCTGCGTTCAAATCAGGGACAAAAAAAATACACCCTCCAACAATTACCCTCGCAACTTATTGAAATGTTGCTCGGCGTTCAGAATATCGCCCTGCCTATAAAGCAGCCACTCTCAATCACACAGAACTCTTAAATTCGTGCCTCAGTCTCTAAGTACTAGAGCATTCACAGTGGGGAGGAACACAGAATCTAAACCTTTGGATTGTTTTGTCTGCGGTTACTGCTGGAGGAATCTACCTAACCAGGGCAGTTTGTATTGGTTTACCTGGATTGCACAAACCAAGGTAGAGTTAAGGCACCTGCTCTACACTCGTTTGGAATATAATGCATGACATTTAATCCCTTACTACCCAATATCGGAACTAACTCACCCACTCTTGCACAGTTCAAGAGTGGATGAGTACAAATCATGGCTGATATATACCTAGACACTGACGGAGAAAACAATTAAGCTGGGGCCTTAACAAACCGGCCAAATCCCCAAACCCAATAAGTGGGTGGCAGACTTTCAGAATTCAAAAATCTCTATCACAGCATTCTTTACCCTTTTTTTTTTGCAGTTTTTGCACTAGCTGTGCAAACATTTTTTGCACTGGCTGTGCACAATTTTGCACTGGCTATGCAAAATTGTGATCCAACTCGCGTATCTTGGCTGGCTGAGTGGCTTTAGGGAGGCTCAATAGTAAGATTCTTGATAACAAAGAGAGGTACGGGCTGGCCAGCCTTTTTTATTTGTTGAATATATCAGGTATTGGATGTGATTTTATTGATAACAATCTCACTATCACTAGCATTGACTAACATGCAGGTCATTTGAAACGGTACTTGAATATTTTACAATGCGACTCAGTTCCTGCAAAACATGCAGTTTCACATTATATTATGCCTTATGTTTCAAGTTGCACATCATGTAAAGGCTTGGATAGATTGGTGAAATGTCACTACCTGAAACCACCTTTCTACAGAAACAGTATTGAATTTCCTGTAACTGTCAGGTCTTCACACCGGATCTAGAAGAACTATGAATGAGGTTGTAGAGTTATATTCCGACTTCATTTTCTTTCAATGCACATGCAATTGTACATGCAAAAGCCCTTAATAAAGTTGTATGTGGATGTGCACTCATCATGACAAACTGTTTCAAACAGGTTATAGTAAAAACCTATGTTTTCTTGCATCTAGGATCTCAGATAAGTCAAGTCACAAATCAAAACATAACTACCTGCCACCTACAAAGCATAGTACTCCAGCTGTAAGTTATGTTTATGAACAGCTCTAACAAGTTATGTGTTCATTCAGGCACTGCCATCGTGCCACGTCTGCCAAGCTCTGAAAATCTTGAGAAACAAACCCCAAGGCAGTTGTTATCCACGATTAATTAAACCAGGTCGTTTCTAAATACCGACAGTCAGGCTTCAAGTCGACCTCAGGGGAGAGGAGCTGGGGGGGGGGGGGGGGAAGTTCATACGGTTACTCACTCTGGAGCCACAGTAATTAAACACTGCGTAGTTCTGGTAACTCACACAGCTTTACCGATGGACACTTGATCCGAGATGTCTTTAAGCCCCAAAGAGCAGCACATGTTAGGTTAACTGTTGATCTATAATGAACGCCACTTGGACTGATCCCCGACTTCCGTGAATGAATCAGTAAGCTAGCCGACATCAGCCACGTCGCTGCTGATCCAAGTAATCCCACTTATTATTTGATACTATAATCAAATGATGATCATCATTCACATATCCAATTAAGAGTGGATACGGTGTTGGAGCATAAATCAAACCAAGCCAGAGTCGGAAAGGAGGAGTACGAGCAGGTCGAGAAGTTACTCGTTTCGCTAGCCCGACGACAGCCAACCTTCTTCCTTATCTAAAAGGCAACAAAGCGCGGAACAATAAATCCCATCTTACCAGTTGGTGCTGGACTTCTCATCCACCACTTCTTTATAGGCAGCCGTCAAGGCTGGGCCGTTTTTGCTGAGGTTGACAGCCATTGTGTTGCTCGCTTGGGTATAGCTAGCCAGCTAGCTACAGGGAGGAGTGGCCGAGGTGATGAGGATACAGGAAGCTGGGTCGTGTGTGACCAGCAGCCAGCAGCAGCAGCAGCAGATAGGGTCTATCGCCACAGGACGTCCGGACATGACCGGTCCTCAACCAAAGGAGGTGCTTGCATTTGTTGTGCATTTCTTTTTTAATAATTCATATATTGAAGCCATTTGACTGGGAACAGTCGGTTGCCTTAAGACTGCTGTCGTAGACCCACAGACACATTGGCATCTCAAAGGTTCTGCTTAGGGGAGTCACACTCCTCCTCAGTGTGAATACATTCATCATGGTTTGAAGGAGTCATCAAAGTGAAGATCATAATCATATTCACTTTGAAACATTTTATTTTTCTTGCTGCAAGGGTGTGTTAGGTAAAATGGAGTCAACAAAATGGTTAAGGACTCAGTTAAAACAAAACAAGCTTTATTTATGAATGGTTATTTAAATATCTTATATGCAAAGAGAGGGATGTCCCCATTGACAGGTCAAGCACAAATTCCATTTTTTTAAGAAGCGTCAATGGTGTTAGGAAGCTGGTCCTGAATTTCAAACAAAGTCAAAATTATTTATCTTTAGTGTTTTCTTGGCAATTTACAAGTTAACTGTGAAATGATCAAGCCTTTTAGGGGAAGCAGCCACACTAGTAAACTTAAAGTGACGTTATCTGTGTATAAAATGGGGGTTAAGGCTAATGTCTCAATCAGAAATGTTAGGCAGATTAACTGTGATGAAATCCCTGATATCCGGCACATGGCTGTGAGGGGGTTTAGACCAAAGCACAGGCTGTCTAGTTGAACACATTGAACAAATACACTCTGCATGGAGTTGGCATCACCAGGCTGGCTGTCACAATGGAAAAAGGCTGCACTCACCAAGAAAAAAACAGGACATAATAAATAAATAAATAAAAACAAACCCCCCAGAAACATACAAAATGTGTACTACTGTAATACTCCAACACTCAAATCATTTTTATATAATGGGTCTGGCAGCATATGGATCTCCACTGCATTTGGAGAGCTTGTCTTTAGTCTATAACCTATATTTGTGGGCATTCAGTTTAGCCTTGAGCGCCCAATCTAACAATTAAAAGAATTATAATTCATGCCGAAAACATGGCCTACGTTCTATCATTTTTTTCATCCTGCTTTTCAATGCACATTTATCTTGTTAAATCCTTGGGAATAAAACATAGTACCAATGGTAATCTGGTTTTAAAATAAAACTGTACTTTCCCTTTATATTGACATAATCTAATTACATGCTAGACAATTTTACAACTAGTAACCTCTTGATGACACCCAATCAAACTATTTTACCAACTCACGGTATTGCAAACAAAACACAATTTTTGTAAACCATGGCTATATATAAACAGAGTAGCTCTGTGCTCCTCAAAAATCACCAAGTGAAGTTCCCCGACCTTAGATATAAACAGGAACTGGTCATGATTAAAGTCTCTTCTTTGAAAAAAAAAGGGCAATCTACAAATCCATTATTTTTTTAACTTCAATATTCTGAAGGTCTTTTGCTTTGCTTCCATCTTTAAAATAATCGCAGTAATGAAAGACTGTTGTCATTTAGAACACAGTAGCATTAACACATCTACAATGGCCCGCTTGATGGCCGTTGGAAAAACATTCACATTCACATCCAAGAGTTCAAAAATAATAAAAATGAAAATAATAAAGCTAACTGTTGCGGTGACCCGACAGGGGTTTGGTGAGGGAAAGAAAAGCTCCCTGAGGAAAAGGGACAGGCAGCATACTGATATGAAACAAAGGATTGCTGCGCCCGTCGCCAACAAGTTCCTTAGGAGTGCTGAATTCAAACTGAGCCATTCCCTACTAAGCATGACACGTGCTACTTAATCAAATACAACGCCAAGTGATTTTAGGTCATCACTTGCTGGGTTGGTTGTATTTTTTCTTCTACATGTTGGGTGGTATGGGAACCATTAACTTCCACTCACCATGGGTCACTGCAGTGCTCCTTTAAAGGCTGATGATTTGGCTGGATACCTGAGCAAGTGTATGGAGCAATTGGCACAGTCAAACAGTACTGCGTCAAAAATAATAGCATTATTAATTCCTTTGCGATGATTTACGTCATAAGTGTATGACGTCAATGGATACTGAATGCGACGGGTAACGCGGACGTGGTCAAGAAGAATGGAAGATGATTTTGCGTTGCCTTTACCTAATAAGCACCAATGCTGAAACATGGGGCACCTAGCTTTAATAGCAGCTGTCCATTCTAATTCCAATACTGTTGCTCCCACTTATGCAGTCTGGGATGAATCTAATCCGTCTCAAGTTTGTTCACATTTGCCCTAAGGTAGAGATAGTGTTCATTGAGCAGTTGTTTTCAAAGCTAAAAATCAACTGCTATTATTAAACATGCACAATTTTGTGTTCAACGTTAACATTCCGACTGCAATTGCACATCTACTATAATAAAATAAAACAGTAAAGGCCACTGAATACATGTAAATACAATAACAAGACATCAAGTGAGACAAAACAGTACCTCTGAAATAAGGGAAAACTTGACGATCTTCTGAATCGACCAAAGTAGTTTGCCAAAGAATAACAAAAACCGAAATAACTTCTAGCAAGAGTGAACATAGCATTGCCCTTGATGAGAGTGATGCCTTAACAACAAATATAATAAATCACGATAGCAGTAGTAAAAGTCTGCACATGTCGCTGTGTGGAGGAGAATTCCAGTATTCCGTGGTGGGACTGCCTTCAGGAGTTCATTGGGTCCTGGTGGGCCGGTCCACTAGTCACAAAGAATGGCACATAGAGCATGGCAGCAGCACAGGGAAGCCAGGTGCCAGTGTACCTCGTATTGCTTCCTTTTTCCACCGGTGGTGTGTTGCCCAAGATATGTCTTGCTTAATTTGCTTGCCTTGTGTTAAAATATCAAATATGTTTTCCTAAACTTCTTTTTTTTTTGTATTTGATTTTTAGTGGCCTTTTCACATTGCATATTTCTGTGTCCATTCTCTTGCTAGTCTGTTGTACCTGTAAAAAAAACAACAAACTATAATCGGCTTCTTCCCTCTAGTGGTGAAGTTCAATTTGCAGTCAATGAGTTCATTATAGTGATCAGAAGTAAGGGACCGTGCAACACTTACTTTTCCCGGTCAGATTTGTAGGTATGGGCGATCTCAGGGACTAGCGGGTCGTCCGGGTTCGGGTCACAGAGCAGAGAGCAAATAGACAAAAGAACTACAAAAGATACAGGAAGTAATGAGATGTAACAGAATTACCATAATCACACTGAGATGAACAGAAAACACATACTGATGGATCTGAAGCATACACATTTCTTATCTATATATTGATATAAATCTTCAGGTAATTGAAGAAACAATTACCTGAGCAGTTAGTATACCATTGACTGTATGACAATATATACATATATAGATACGCAATGTGTCCTAATTATTCAGCGCACTAAGAAGTAATTTCAACATCAACTAGGGTGACAGTTTTTTCTATTTAATACATGGAAGAGCATTTAAGGTAACAAACATAATCAATGCACACCGTGGCATACCTTTTGACACGGTGAGGGCCGGCGACCATTGCGATCGCAGTATGTCCAGACAAATACTTCCGTTGCTGTTAATATTCGGATGGTATATTTTTGTTGTGAACGCAACCTGTGAACCCGGAAGAGAGAAGACATTTTAACAAGTTAAACGATTTATCACTTCCCATCATTTAAAAAAAGTTGGATGACGACAAACAATAGAGACATTAGGTCTGACTTACTTTGGGTGGTTTGAAGGGGTAGTCTGTGGGGAAGTGAATGGTGAGGAAGAACACTCCCCCCTGATAAGGGCTGTCATTCTATGGACAGGAGAAGGCAGAAGTCAGAGTTAATGGAATGATTTTGGTATTTATATATATATTCAATGATAGAGTATACAAAATACATAAAACAATCACTTACTGGACCCATTATAGTTGCTTGCCAATGGAACACTGTAAAGAAAGGAATAAATATTTGTTAACACAACTGATTTAATTTGACTCAGCAATTTTCTTTTTAAAGTAGCAATTATCAATTATAAAAGTGGACGAGCAGCAGTCCCTTTTCCATCTTAAACGTTTAAAGACGATCCAACTAAGCTTAAGTACAGTATCACACCTACTGCTAAAATAGTATGCATTTATTTTGTGGTTATTTTCTAAATTTAGACGATTCCACCTCTGGATGTTTGGGGTTCTTGGGTACTAGATAGCCTTGGTGTTGCATATTGCCACATAATATAGTATAACGACAAACTAGAGATCACCACACATGTTAGAAGGTAAAACCTTCCTGACGTTGTCACTAGAGCAAATATTAGTATATTCCCCGTTTTGATGAATAATAAAAACACAAATTGCAGCACAAATCGTCCATAAGCCACCCTTAAATGTCATCTTCAAAATAAAGGCAGTTAGTATACACAATGGAAACTCCTGTAGAGTGAAAGGTTCAAACTGACAGTCATCTCCTAGCGGGCCTGCAGAGCACTGGGCCGGGGGGTCTCTCTGCAGGTCTGTGAGTTCCTGAGGAGAAAAACAAAGTCGGGTCGGGTTGAGCAAGGCTGAACAATCATGACTAGTCACTAAAGCTAAAGCTCTAGGAGGTGAGGAAGAGAGAAGCATCCCCCGTCGTAGGTAACATAATGTCACCTTGTGCCAATCACAAACACAGCAAACACGCACGATTTTCAACACAGGTTATGTTAACATTAGAGGGGAATTCTAGAAATACTAAAAAATATATATTTGACTTCACCAATTGTATTCATGATCATGACACTATTGTTTGTTCCAAAGTGATTTTGTTGGCAGGCCTCGAAAAAAATATATGATTGGAAGGAAGCATCACAATTCATGTATTATCATAACAAGCTGTACCAATATTTAGCAGCTCTGAACACGAAGCTGCCTATTCTGTTTTATAAATACACCCCGTGGCCTGCTCCAGTGCCCCATTTGCACTCCCATATATGGCGACAATGACATTGGAGTTTGATCTGGCAACTTACAACACAGCTGACATTCAACCCATAGCTACCATCTAACCACCATACATTCTCTTTATTCCAGACCTCATCGAGAATAAAGTTATACCAGAGTGACGGATTTTACACCCATGGATACCATCAAACACAAACAAAAATAAACCTTCAGGTTTTCACAGTGCATGGTTACCGCACCGTGGTCGATTACGCTGTTGACAGTGGATCCCAGTGCAATGAGAGTAGATAATAAAACGTCCCACTAAAACCCAATGATGCACCATTACGAGCAATGCGCAAACGGAGCGATACCGTCCGCGGTAAGCTGCTCTTTTGTCTGTGAATTATCTTAAATTGACCACCAAAAGGAGCCCACGGCACCGATGTCAGGCCAACAAACAAACCCGGCATGACGCACTCAACATGGGGACTCGGAGGAATACGCTGGCTGGAGGGACAGGGGGAATGATAGGAGAAAAACACTCACCTTTTGAATTCTTTTCAACGCCATTGCCTGGATGGCTATGCTATGTAGCTTGACAGCTAACCGCTAGCACTTTACACATACGATTTAACTTTAGTTTCTGGTGCTGCTTTCCGAAAGACACCTGTTTGAACCGGCGAGACACGTTCAGCACATGTTAGGCTCTTGGATTGTGTTTTTAAATAGCAAAATATTGGGTAAAAGCACTGTCAATTCTGAGATATTGTTGAGCAACCTAGATATTTCACCCCTTCTCTCCTATCATCTCCACTCATTGCGGCCTGTGACAGACAAGACGTGAAGCGTCGCGAGAGTTCTTGGAGGTCGCCATGGTTGTAGTTCAAATTAGATGTCGGTTGTCAAGCAACAAAGTTATTTACCAGCTTGTCACTTCATACGATGAAATATTCTACCACTCCTTTGTTCACAAATTACACACAATGAGTACTTTTTTCCTTAATATGTAGGATATATGTACATTATACATACACATAATTCGCCAGATTCAGTAAAATGTCTCTTTGCCACGACTGTAAAAAACAAAACAAAAAAGCTTTGACATAAAAGCTTTATCCGTCAAGCCAATTTCTTGTTCCAGTTTCAAATGTTGCTAACATATTTTTTGGATCAAATTAAAATATAATTTAATATAGAAATATGAAATATATATATATTTTGATCCACTAAATAGGTCAGCAACACAGTTTATTCTCTGTTCATAAAGTTTTGTTTGCAACTTCACGAGACGGTTGACATCAAATGTGTTAGAAAATATAATACACCCAGTGCGTGGGTTATTGTACACCGATTTCTGTCTAAAATTATAATCCATATTGCCAAACAAAACCAAATTTAGGACCATAATTTCAAATAAATCTTTATGAAAACTTAAATGTAATAAAAAATTAAAGAATTAAAAACGTGTGCACTTTAGTAATTCTCATAAGAGGTTGCGTTATTTGACCACAAGGTGTCACTGTGTGAAAAGAACGGGAGCACAGACAGGTACTAAGACTGACATAAAATAAGAGTAAAGCTGCATTTCTAATGTAGAAAAGTTACAACAAAAACCTCATAATGGATATTCTTTCATACTCTCATCTGAAATTACATCAGTTACATATATGGTTTCCACATGTGTAAGACATCGTTTTGTTTACATGTGCACAATATTGAAACAGGGAAACAGAACTCTGACACATGCACGCTCTTTTGTGGGACTGTAGATAACAAAGAAGAAATACTATTGAAATGTCCATTCAACACCAGATCATTGTAAAGGCATATTCATCTTAGTCAGCTGCATGCTCCAATTTCTCCTCAGCCTTGTCTCGCAAGGCCTCATGAGCTTTCCTTTATATGTCTTAAACAAGGCTGAAAAAAGAGCTCTCATTATTTTAGTGAGTATCTATGAATGGGTTGCAGTGTTCATTCTTCTTAAATGGCTGATTCAATGTCAGGTTGAGGATCCTATCGTCAATGTGACACTGAGAGGGGCCATTTTCCTTTGGAAAGCTGAAGATTCCTTCAGATAATATCTTATTGTTTGCTCATCTCTCTGCTCTCAATGACCTGACTGTCCTCGGGGCCTGCCTGTAATCAGATTCAGCCAGCAGCAGAGGTAGCAGATCTGGGCCTCCGCACCCCAGGCCTTGTGCTTAGAGTTTGTCTACATGGAGAGAGGCCATTTATCACCATGAAGTCTTTTAGACACAGGCAGGCCCACACTTTGTTGGCTTGAAGCCTCGGTCCACAAAGGCTCCAACAGTCAACAGACAATAGTTTTCCACTGGAATTCCCATACACGCTGGTTTGCATGCTACTGTGTACTATCGCCATTCATGCACCATATTTACTTCCGGATATTGGGGTGAATCAAATAAATGAATCAGAGAAATTCTTTGTTTTCTGGGTAACATTTTACCCTGACCTGAAAATGGGAATTCCCAACCAGAGCCTAAAGTTGAGGTTCTGGTTACAGGACTGGTGCCCCCAAGACCAAAACTCAAGTCATCGCT
>NC_136934.1:4462522-4497522 GCF_949987615.1 Pollachius pollachius | reverse complement strand
CGGATTAATTTCCCCGAAGCTGGTGTGTGGCTAAGTCCACAATCGGGGGGCTCAGCCTCTGGCATTAGTTGGTTGCTCACTTTCCCCCGATTCCTGCTCAGATGCTGGGGTGCTGCTGTTTTATTTTTTTTCTCCTTTCTTTATGATCAATAAATCTCACTGGTGTCAAAGAGTAAAAGGAAAAAAAAGGCAAGGATTAAAATTCCCTGGGCCGTGCTGGGGAGTCCAGCTGTGGCGTGGGTTCTGTTCTCCAGCGGTACAGCGCTGTGTGCAGCTGCGATGGGAGGCATTAGGGGGAGGTAAAGTCGAAGCTAAAACCTAGGACACATTTTTTTAATTTTATGGCCTTGGAGTTTTTATCGCTACATGAAAATTGCAATGTGGAATTAGCAAAATGTAAAGCCAGGTTGACAAAGTATCAGGGCATGGTCTTTTCTGTAGCAGAATTCTGATATTAGGAGAATTATGATGTTATCAGAATTAGGATATTATCAGCAGGCCGGATCAACGGGTGTTTATTCATGCTTTAATTTTATACTTCATGCATTGGAGAAAATGACATCCATCCATCTTTCACCGACACGGTTGACCTTATCTTTGTGTGTGAAAAAGGAGTGGAAAAAGAGAGTTTGTATGAAAGGGAGGGGGGGGGTTAAGGTGAGGAGAGCTGTTGCGTAAAAAAAACGATTGAACGTAGAAGCGTTCAATAGTAGGAAAACAAACAGTGGGGAAGGGTGAATGCGGAGCAGCAGGTAAGACGTGTCGGTGAGCTATATCATCTCTGGCATCAGTCAAGTGAAATCCTCTTGTGAATGTTTTCTGAAGGTGAACAAGCATGACCGCCCAGCAGGTTTTAGGAGGAGAAGTCGGGCCCCTAGCTAAATGCACCCAGCAGCAGGGCCCCGGCTCCAGTTGGCTAAAGGAAGAGCCGAGGGCCCCGGCCAAATCCTCTGAAACGGTTCAATGTCAACGGTCGTGTCTCAGCCCCTTACTTATCCTTCCTGTTGCTTCTTCCGTTTCTTCTCAATACATTGCCAGAACAATCAATTATCCAAAGAAAAGATAAATGTTAGCCGTTTCCTCGTCTGTGTTCAATTACAGCGTGCATTACGGGTCTGCAGATATTTTTTTATCTTCCCTTTCAACGGAGATAACTTACTCTCGAAAACGATTTCCTCGCAAATTTATATTTTGATGGTTATGAAGAAGCACGGTGTGGAAAAACAATTTACGTTTCATAAAAGGTAGGGATCACTCTTTTCTTTTTAACTGCTGCTGCCCCACAGTGTATTCCCTAAGCTGTAAACCAAAAGGTTCTCATGTAACGCAACAAGGAAGTAAGCGCATCCAGAACTACAAGTCACCATGAGGCCATGTTTTCTCAACAGTGTTTACTCAAAATAGCAAGCCCTCTTTGTAAAACACAGTGACACGCTAAGTGAGGCGGAGAGAAACAAGATAATTAACACCTCCGTCTCGCCATGGACACACAGCAATGTTGATGGTATAGCACCCACGATATGAGGCAACCGCCGGCAGTAAAGTTGTATTGTATTGTAATGCGATGAAGCTAGGTTCTCACACAAACACCCAGCACTGATGGATACCAGACCGCACTGCAGTGTATCCTGACAGCTTGGAGAGGCCGGACATTTTCCCCTTACGGCTAGAACAAACAAAAAATACCAATAATAATAACTCATCTGTGAGAAATTAAAGCCCCAAAGAAAAAGTAAAAGAAAAGCAATAAAAAAAAAGACCAAGGACACATAACATACAACAACAACAGAAAATAGTCGGTGGACATTCCCAAGGCCAGAGAAAGGAAATAGAATGACAGTTTCTCCCTGACCTCCTTAATAACCGCTTGTAACCCCGTTACAGCCCCCGTGGGGGATCCTGTTTCGATGCGTAAAACAGACAGTCAAAAAGCATCCTGGAAATTGTAGGGGCAGGAAAAAAAGCAGGGAGACATGAGGAAGTCCAATAAGCTTGTATGTAGAGAGCTCAGCCTGGCTAATCTGAAGGCCACACAGCGCCGGCGCCGCAGCCATAGAACGGCTCCGCGTCACCGGCCATTCCACGGCAGAACGCCGCCGCCACACTCATTGTTGTCTTTGGAAACTAAGCAGCTTTAGTGGGACCAGCGGTGTGAAAGCCACCTCTCCTCTTTAAGTGTCTGCCCCAGACCTCTCTGTTGACACACAGGGCAGGTGCAGCTCCCTTCCACCGCCATGTGAAGTAGAGGAGAGGCCCTTTCTGCCAACAAACACACAAATACGTGTGTGTGCGTGTGCACACGCACACATGCACACACATTAGATGCACACACACACATACACACACACATGGATGCACACACACACACATATACACAGACACAAACACACACTCAATATACATACTCATTCACACACATGCTTACAAACACACACACAAACACCCAACCACATACTCAATCAAACGAACACACACACACACACACACGCACGCACGCACGCACGCACGCACACACACACACACACACACACACACACACACACACACACACACACACACACACACACACAGACAAACAAACAAACACATATGCATGCACACACCGTTTGTGTATGCACATGGGGGGGGTCGCAGCTTCGTTTAAGGGGTTCAGTTTTGTTGAGGGGGGGTGGATGGGTGCTCGGCTCTTGCACGTCACACACGGCGAACACAGAGTAACAAGTCTAAACCGAATTAAGCATACAGTCATCCTGACTTTTTGTACGTTTGTAACAATTTATCTGTTTTCTCAATAAAAAATGACGATGTCCAGACCTCGATGACCTCATGGCTTGCTCCTGGCATGTGCACACACACAAAACCAAAAAAGCCAACACACACAAACACACACAAACACACACACACACACACACACACACACACACACACACACACACTCACGCACAGCTTGGATGTCACAAGACGACAAGACAGGGTTCTGTGGACAAAGACAAATCTACCATTTTCTTTAATATCTCCTCAGCCATCAGCCAGCGTCGCTGGGTTAACATAGAGGGCAAAGAGAGGAAGACAATGGCGGGATTCTTCTGGCCTGAGGATGGCTATGGGAAATGGCAGGGATGCCACGGCTGATAAGTGAGGGAGAGGTTCGAGTTACGTCCAGCTGTCTGCAGCCACGCAGGACTCACAGGAATGTACACTTCACGCATAACGCTCAAACTGTGTCATTCGCGTAACTCTCCCTTAAAAAAAGAGAAAAACCCGGCCGAAATACTAAGTAAAGTCAACAGCGTCTCGCTCGCAATAGGGTTGACATCACAGGAAGGGATCTCCAGTACTCTGAGGGCCGGTGCGATGCTTAACTCAGCTGACAAAACACGGTCTCTATAGGACCACCACTGCATGTTATCAGTGATCAATCATTTTGGCCCCTGGCTCCAACCCAAGCATCATGGACGGCCATTACGCTGTACTGTCGATCATCATTGAATAATAGCAACGTTTTTTCATTAGACATTATAAGATGAGTTCAATATATTTTTCATTACATGAAGCGTGATAACCCTTGGGACCAGCGAGAATACATGACAGAGACATAGGTGTCCTTTCTTGTAACCTACGTGACATTTTTCTTATCTTAATGCAGACCGGGCGTAGGATTAACAGGAACAAGCCTAGAATATACTTCCTTGCTGGATACAAACAGCCCGAGTGAAAACAAGTGCCACGCCACATCAGCATCACCTCAATACCAGAGAGGGCCTCTTCCTGTCCATTTGGAAAATATAAGAACGTTTTCAAGAGGGCACACACTCAGAAGGAGAGTGCTTTTGGCATGCTTTGAAGTTCACAGGAGTAATGCTCCTTAAAAGCCTTATATGCAGTACAATAAGACACAAAAAAGGTATTTTAATCAAGGGGTCTGAGTGTGCACTTCATAGCTGCCATGTAAATAATGGACATTGGGTCTTTTCGCGTGCTATAATTCTACAGCCTCCTGTGAGCTAGGTATGTTAGCCTGCGTCTGAACCGATATCGTGGCGACCTGCGTCACAGGGTGATCCTGCGACGGCAACACTACACCAGACCAGAACCGCGTCGAGGCCAGGGATAATGATTTATAAACACTTTATTATTCCCTCCCCTGCCACAGTTTAGTGTTTCAGTTACACCCTCTAGGCAGTGAAACGTCTAATCGTGTCCTCACACAATGTTAAATGCCATACACACGCCCAAACGGCCGCCGAAGAAAGTGGTACCGTTCTGGAGAGAGAAACGGATATGAGGTTATGTTTGTGAGCGTGGTGATTGCATCAGGCTCTCCCATCCATGCAGTCTTCACTTGGAGGGAGGAGAGCTGGGGAGAATGTTCAAAAGCCCTTTAGGGTAAATACAATTGCTTAAGTAATGAGCTTGACTTAGAATTTATTCAGATGTATTGATTGATCCGTCTTTTGTTAGTTAAATATTGAAAGACGAATGGGATAGGTGTCATGTTTAAATACAAAGTGGGGTATTTGATGGTTTAGTAGCTGTTACATCTAAATGATAGGCCTATGGTACAAACATATTTTCTACTTAAATAGGCCAGTCAAATGTATTTCTTAAATAACGTATTGCATCTCAATGTGTGTTCCTCTGTGTCCACCTAAATCCAAAGAATAATTAGTTAAATTTTTTATTCTTTCTGCTACAGTGTCCGTCCGGCTCTTGGTGGTCTTCAAATGGCTCGGTAAAATATGCAGGGTTATATGTGTTGTATATACTGTTAGAACTGCTAGTGCGGAGGACCAGAAGTACCACCCCTTGCACTTTGAAACAGTCAGGCAAAAAGCTGACGTGGAGATGGGAATTACTGCTGAATTAAGCACCACTTTGATCGGAAACTGATTGACCGATGGTTGGCAAAACATGAAAGGATGACCTTGAATTCTCCAAAGCAAGTATGGATTGGCAGACAACGTCTCTCCCTGCCTTCCCTCTCTCTCTCCCTCCCTCCCACCCTCCCATCCCTCTCTCTCTCCCTTTCCAGATCTCTCTCTCTCCCTCGCTCTCTCACATCAACTCTCTCCCTTTCCCACACTTTCTCATTTCCACTCTCCATCTCCCTCACACACAAACACACACGCACACACAGACACACACACACACCGACACAACACACCGACACGACACACACACACACACATTTCACATGTAAAGTGCGTAAGCAATCACACATTAATGTGATCCCACACAACGCATGCACAAACACACACACACACACACACACACACACACACACACACACACACACACACTTCACATTTAAAGTGCGTAAGCAATCACACATTAATGTGATCCCACACAACGCATGCACAAACACACACGCACGCACACACACACACACACACACACACACACACACACACACACACACACGCCATGCACCCTTTTTTTCTGCCTCACTCTCTCTCTTTAGTGAGGGAGGGAAGCGAACACAGTCACGTCCGACCAGCCGAGTTGAGGGAGCAACTTCAAAGTCAGGCAGATGCAGGGACAGCACCCGTTGAATACATTTTCTGGCCACCAGTCGATCTGCCCTCAGGCTAAGATTGTGGCTGCCTCGCATCTCTTCTGACCCCCTCATCAGCTACCGGTTAAAACCAATCCCACACTAACAAGGATGGTCATACCGAGGAAGGGGAGAAACACGGGGAGGTGGATTCAGAGTGGGAATGAAACATAAATCTATATCATGCACGGTACAGAGAAACGCATGTTGTGTTGTTTTCCTTACACCGTCCAGCCTGTTAACTCGAGGTATTCCCCTAAAGACATGAAAACAAAAGCATCCCTCTGGGATGTATGTGCAGAAAGTTTAAAAGGCATTTAGAATTCCTTATTATGGAGGTAAGCATGCGTCATTTTGTGTTAATCATTTAAAAATGTGTTCTAGGAAAGATCATTAACAATTGCCATTGTAATTAATATGCCGTTAAGCACAATAAGAATGTAATCTGTACCAATGCATATTTGGGTGTAAATAGGTACTTTCCTTTTTTAATGCCTTTGAAGAGTGGAGCCTCGTTATTATTATTATTATTATTATTATTATTATTATTAATAATCGTATGAATATTTTTATTATAATGTTTATTATTAATCCTATTATTATTAATACGATTTAAAAATAAGTTATCAGTCTGAGTTTGGCCTGAATGCTGTACAATATCGTGCCAATACCTTTTTTTGGCTTTCATTTCCCACATAGGTGCCACGTCTCAGTGTTCTGCTACAATGTTACTGCGGGCAGCCCTGGGCTTTATTCATGCCAAGGACTCTTAATAGTACACTGCTGAAACTTATGTATGTGTGAGAGGTATCAGCCAGTGAGGTGTACCGGTGCAGAGATGCAGCATTCTGTTTCGATGTGTGCCCTCATAATTATAAACATCATTTACACATGAGTAAATGTCGACTGATTTTGTTTTTTTCCTAATCACTTGTAGATACCATTGTATTTTAAATTGACTTACTTGACAGAAGAATGCTAATGTATATTACTATAGCATTTCTTACACTTTTCCTTCTTTGTGTTGCTTTAGTGGGGAGGTGAAGTAAGGATATAGCCTTGTGGATTTGGATGACTGGTAGGAAGAGCTTGTGTAAGCATCATTTAAAATACCTATTTTATTAAATTGCCTGCGTGCTCCTTAGGAAAACAATCATATGTAGCCCTGGGGGCGAGAATTGACTAAAATGTGGGTGAAAGTGTGTGTGTGTGTGTGTGCGTGTGTGTGTGTGTGTGTGTGTGTGTGTGTGTGTGTGTGTGTGTGTGTGTGTGTGAGTGTGTGTGTGGTCGTGTGTGTGTCTGCAAACATGTATGTTTGCGTGCACTCAATACCTACTGGCGATTACTACAGTCTTCACAATTATAGTTATACAATATACAACTATGCATTTGTTTAAACAGAATACTGTTTTGACAATCAAACATAGGACGATACATCCCAGCACAAATACACACAGGCACAGAGACCCCCCCCCCACACACACACACACACACTAACACACACACTCACTCCTACACGTACACACATACACACGCACACGCCCCCACACACACACACTCACACACACACACACACACACACACACACACACACACACACACACACACACATGCACAAACACCCAGGAGGAGTGGTTTTAATGAGGCCCGTGGAGACACTGCAGAGCCGTCAATCAAACCTCAGCTTGCTGACACACAGTCGACAACATCAATGAATATTTTTTATTTTATTTTATTTCTCTGTTCAGAAAGGGGAGAGCCTGTCATATTGCATCAGAAAAAAAAAAGTACCATTGGAAGTCGGTGGTAGTTTTATAGAAAAGTTAGGAGCCTGAGAGTTAATACGAGAAAGAGCCGAACTTTACGAGAAACCAACTCTGGGCGATGGCGCATTTTATTTCAGAAATAGGTTAGGCTTAACTCAAGCTAGTATGCGCTACTTACAATGGATTACACTTAACATCCTTTAAAGTGCATTGATATGCTACACGATTCCACTAATAAGGTTGGCTGCACATGATCTTTTATAAGACAAGTAAGCCATACTCCTGGTCGTTTTGGACGGGTTTTTTCTGCAGAATTGGGTGACGTGCAGCAGTCAGCCAGAGGACCATGAGACAGAGCCAGGCTGTCAAAGTGGGAGGCCTGGAGTCCTGATCTGCTATAATGAGAGGCTCTCCTGAGTGTGTCTATCCTAAATAGTAGCGCAGCACCACTCTTATCCTAATTGCTGTGTGGCTGTGTGGCTTCTCCAATGCATTGTTTCTTTTTCGGGGGGCCCACGTCGTTGCCACATGCCAATTTACATGGCGGTGTATAATCACGCATCTCTTCCCGCCCTGGCTCTGTCATTATCACCTGGTTGATAGTAACTTGGTTACCCAGACACTATACCGCGTGGCCACAGCTCTGCTTTTAAGGGAATATTCAATTGTTCAGTTAACGGAAATCATGTGTGATGTTAATGTGAATGCATAACTAATTTGCATAATAAATACGATGACACAATAGTTCATTCTGGTTATTAAAATGTTTTTTTAACCCTAACGACCAAACGTCTCATAATGTATAATTTGCGGATGCATAAGTCAAATGATTTCAGTAAGGTTAATGCGATGTGTGTGTGTGGGTGTGTGTTTGTGTGTTTGTGTGTGTGTTGGCCGGTATGGACACTGCAGGGTTAAGAATAGCTTATCTACATGCTGGTGAATCAAGTGTCGGTTTTCAGCGCAAACTCCTCCTCTAAGGACAAGCTGCGCTTTTCTTCCACTTGAACAACCAACTTGTTTGGGGCACATTCCCAGGCAGCAATGTGGAGGGAAAGAGCCGTTTCGTGCAGCTGACAACTTACCCATTTCTTTTTCTTTTTAATCATTTTGCGAAAACGGACACAGGTCTAATCCAGATGTTTATAGTTTTCTGCTCTGACATAAAAAGGAACATACTAAAAACGTTCGCCCAACTTTTTCGTAAGGGGGAAAAAGTCTCTCGTCTCCAGAAAACTGTAACTTTGTGGGGCCGGCGTCGTGCGTAAAAGCGTCTCCTCTCGGGGTCTGATCCCCTAAACCGTCGCTTCTTTTGCACCAGGATATCTGGAGGTACATCTGGAGCGTCCTTCTCGACAGAACCGGTCACTCGACTTGACTTGATTTGTTCCTTCGGGGTGTTTTGGAGGATCGGATTCCATGCTCCAGCACTTCGGGGGGGATATACGGTGCCACAAGTTGACTATCGCTGCGGAGAAAGCCAAACTTTGTGAAGAAGTTGGTGCATCCGGCCACTGACGCGAAGCCTGACGAACATCTTATGGTGGATTAGTGGAGGATTCATCATCATGGAAGAGGGACAGCATTGAGAAAACGGAGCTTTGGAAAATGCAGTTTGGTTTAGCGTTAGTTTGAAGGCTGCACTGTGCGATCTGCGCTCCTTTAATACGCAAGCGAGGAGGGCTTAGTGAGCCTATAGTCTGTTTATATCCTTTTTATTATTATTTTAATTCCCCTTAAAATGCCTCAATTAAACGGAGGGGGTGGTGATGATTTAGGGGCGAATGATGAGATGATCTCGTTCAAGGACGAAGGGGAGCAGGAGGAGAAGATCTCAGAAGATGTATCTGCGGAGAGGGATTTGGATGATGTGAAATCATCCCTGGTGAACGAGTCCGAGAACAACAGCAGCTCCTCCGACTCCGAGGTAAGCATAATAAGGCCTAATAGGTCCACATAGTTTATGTTTTTAAAGTGCATTGAACGCAGTGTGCGTGTGCGTGTGTGTGTGTGTTCAACCCAAAGTTTAACTCCAGTGTGTGCTTGGCGTGTCTGTGCCCATGTCAGCAAGCAGAGAGGCGCCCCCAGACTAGACCCGACTCGGATCTTTACGAGAAGACGAGGGATTACTTCAGCGAAGGTAAACCTTAAGCCTCATGGGTGTGAGTTTGCACAGTGTGTGTTGTTGTGTTGTGTCTTATTCTGACCAATCTTGACAACATTGTTCTGCAGCTTTGAGGAGACAGCAAGATGGAGGCTTCTTCAAGAGTCCCCACTACCCGGGCTATCCTTTCCTAATGATCCCGGACCTCTCCAACCCCTACCTCTCCAACAGCCCGCTGTCCCCGAGCGCACGAACGGTGAGTTTTGCACCTTTACACACTTGGAGTTGTGTTGCTGCCGTGTTTTTTGGTGTGTTGCTATAATACGTTTTTTTTGTGCTACAAAAGTTAGGCTGCGCGTTTCTTCCTAAGTTTCAGACCCCCATGTACCCCTGTCTGTGAGGGGCTAATCAAGTAGTCTAGCACAAACTCCTTTTGTTCGTTTCGGAAATTTCTCCCCGGCCCCCTTGACTTTTTGTTTTTTCATCCACCATATACACTCACACTATTTCCACTATTCACCAGCCATGGTTTTCTATCCATTCGCGGGAGCTCAATTTGTTATTTTTTCACTGAGCATTTCAGTCATTGGCAAACGTTCTGGTTGTGATCTTTTTGATAATCGTCACAAATGTGGATTTTTTTTAAACTTCCTCAAAATGACATGCATATGTCATACACACATAGTGGTCTGTCTCTTTGTCACACACAAGCGCGTTTCAGTGCCAAGCTTGTTGACATGCTGTGAACTTTGGGAACATTGAAAACATCCTGCTAGTTTTGAGATTTTGCTGTAAGCAAACAAAAAGCAGGGTCTGAAGGCTTAAAAATAAACATATTTGATTGGATAAACCAGTAACGAGTTAAATAACTACACCCACATTTGGAAAACCTTCACAAAAAAGTGTCAAAATTGCAAGGTTTTTACTTCCCTTTTTCTTTAAGAAATCACACTGCTTGACCCATCACCATATGATGCGTTTGTTTTTCTATTTTCATATCTTATCCTAAGTGTGCATATGATTATTATACCACCACACATCGTGGTATAATGAGCTTATCCTTCTATCTTCAGTGTTTCCTAAGCGTGCATATATGTACGAACTACAAGTGCTTTGAATGGCTCTCCCTTCGTTGTTGTGCCGTGTTGTTTAGAGAACATCCTCCCTAAATCCCTCTAAACCACCACCACCACCACTTCCACCACCCACCCTCCTACACACACACACACACACACACACACACACACACACACACACACACACACACACACACACACACACACACACACACACACACACACACACACACACACACACACGCACAAAGGAAAACAAGTACTTTCGTTTGGCCAG
This sequence comes from Pollachius pollachius, assembly GCF_949987615.1. Lineage (NCBI taxonomy): Eukaryota > Metazoa > Chordata > Actinopteri > Gadiformes > Gadidae > Pollachius > Pollachius pollachius. The sequence goes on along the minus strand of NC_136934.1, from coordinate 4,486,745 downwards.
CCAGGCCTTTGGCTGAAAGGACCTCCACCCCACTCTCTTTTTTTTCGCTGCCTCCTCCTTTTCACCGGCCGGAGCCCTGTGCCCGGCTTCTCTGCACCTCCCATTAGCAAGGCGTTAGTTGACCATTGTTATTCTGAACGGGCTTGATGGCTTCATTGGAGTTCTCCACTGGGGCTCATTACCTAAATGGATACTACTACTACTCCACGCATGCATACGCACACACACACACACACACACACACACACACACACACACACACACACGGACAGACATACACATGCACGTACACACACACGGACAGACACACACACACACCCATGCACGCACACACACACACACACACACAGATGCATGCACGCACACAAACACACACAGATGCATGCATGCACACACGTACACACACATGCACGCGCACACACACCACCGGGGGAATCCTCTTGTCATTTCTTCATCTTTTTTATTTTTTATCCTTATCTTAACTATTTACTTCCTCTGAAATTAAGACGTGATTTCCAAAACAAAGGGGCTGACGGTTGTTTGAAATCGGCCCTTCCCAGTTGAGGTTCATTGAAAAACCCTTGGATGACTCTTAAGATAAATGAAGAAACGAACAGCACAGCATGGGAATCTGTCCCCCACGGAAGGGCCCCGGCGGTTTGAGGAGGAGGAGGGACGGCGATGATCGAGGTCAATAGGACACGCAGAGCGTGACATGTCACCCGTCACGCGACAGAGGAAGAAAAGACAGTAAATGTCGGGATCGCTCTGGACGCGTTCCAGCCGAGACACCAGCTGTTGTTGAGTCATGCGTAGGTGTGTGGTCATGTTGAGTTTGGGTCGCGGCGATGAGCTATGTCTGCGTTTACCTGATACGGCCTTCTAAGTAAATACTGCTGAAAATGTGTGTGCGTGTGTGTGCAAACGAGGGAGAGAGAGAGAGAGGGGGTGAGAGAGAGAGAGAGAGGGAAGCTGACAGAGAAATTGAGAGAGGGAGGAAGGATTTTCATATTCCTCTTCATGCCTGTTCTTTTGCAGCCCCTCACCCCCAACGGAATAGTCAATAAATCAACCGTCCCAAACCATTCTGAACAACATATTGTCCATAATTACAAAGACAGCACTGTTGGACAGACATGGTTTCTCGGGGCCAGCATGCAGATACCATGTGCAACTACAGCAGCAGCCCAACTCCCCTCTCTCTCTCTCTCCCTCCCCCCCTCTCTCTCTCTTTCCCTCTCCCCTCTCTCTCTCTCTCTCTCTCTCTCTCTCTCTCTCTCTCCCTCACCCCCTCTCTCTCTCTCTTTCCCTCTCCCCTCTCTCTCTCTCTCCCTCTCCCCCCCTCTCTCTCTCTCCCTCTCCCCCTCTCTCTCTCGCTCCCTCTGTGCAGTGTCTCTAAAATGTTTCTGCTGCACGTCACCAACTGATTTCGAAGGCCTGACTTTTATAAATGCAGATGTTGCAACCGCTGCGTATCACCGGCAATGAGAGACAGGCCTACATGGGATCAGCACAATGTCACTCCCCCCCCACCTCCCTCCCCACACACACACACACACACACTCACACACCCCCCCTTCCCCCACCCTGGGGGACGAGCGTAACTGATTTAGAGTCTGCTCCGCACTGACATTCCACTGTAATCCACAGAGAGTTGTGGAGATCCCTATGTTTGGAAAGATGTTCCACCGGGTGTGTGTGTCTGTGTGATTCTCTTTACACAAGGCAAATGATGAGAATCATTGTCGTTTTATTTTTTTTGACCTGGCAGCCTATTTGTACCACCCCCCGCCTCCCTCCTCCCCCAACCCGCACACACACACACACACACACACACACACACACACACACCACCCCTCCGTGCCCCAGCGACCGCCGACCCACCAAGCCGCCAGCCAGCGCCAACACGATCCCCGTTTTCAGCCTCATCAGCAGTCTAGATATCTGTGCTTGTACATCATCGTCGCCGAGCAGTGAAATGCCTCTTGTGTGTGAGAGGTGGCGAGTAGGTGAAAGGCAGGCGAGTCATTCAAATATATCTTCATCAAATACGCCGTGTGGGAGGCGCAGTGGTCCGCGCGCATGATGGCTGAATAGAGCTGATGTTTGCCAGGAGCTGGGCCCGCTGCGTCGGACGACTCGTATGAGTCTGAACACGCTGGCGACGACGGCTGCATGCCTCCCTGATTTCTTCTTCTGGGGCAAGAGAGAGAAGAAAAGCGCAGACAAAGAAAAGTCAACAGAGACATTGTTCAGCGGAGTAAAAGGGCCTCTCCTTGCATAAGCAAACGCTGTTTGTAGGGAGTTATCTCCTCATCTGCCCACTGACTTGGCTTCCATGCTCAAGTGTGTGTACATGTTCGTGCGGCTGTGTGTGTGTGTGTGTGTGTGTGTGTGTGCGTGTGTGTGTGTGTGTGTGTGTGAGCGATAGGGGGTGGAGGTGGAGGTGCACGTGGGTCAGTGGATGTAGGGCTGGCTTGCATACCTCCGGGTTGTGTGTAAGTAAGCCTGCGAGCGTGTCTGAGGAGGGGAATTAATTTCAGGTGAGGGGTGTGTGGATACTGAGGCAGACAGAGGGCACAGTGTTGCACGCCGCGGCGGAACGGAACCCCGATGTTGGCGCCCGCATGCCTTTTACCCGGGGACTGTGTCAACACAGCTTCCATTTTGACTCGGTTTATAGTTTTAGGAAAAAAAAGGGCTTTTTCATTTTTTTCGTCCTCGACAACCAAACAAATCAACGTCAACTTGGTTACACTCTACAATTAAAACAAAATGATTGCCTGTCGTTTAGAATATAAAATAAAAAAAAAACAGGCCTGGCTTTGTTTTTTATGTTGAGTTATTTACGGTTTATTGAAGACATTTGCGAGATTGGTGGAAAATCGGTTTCGTAACACACAGCTCTGTTTGAAAGCGCACAAGCTGCTCCGCCTTCAATTACCAGTAACAACACAAAGTATATAAAACACATTCACGAGTCAGAATTTCTAATATTACGTGACAGAATGCACAGTTTGCTCGTTTATTAACAGTTGATTAACACTTCATCAGTGGAGTGTGACGAGGCACCGTACCCGGGTCCTGTTACCGTGTTGTGGCCGTGTAATAAACAGACCATAATAAATCAGAGTGGTAAACCCTGGTACCTACACGCATACTACCCACCTTTCTCTGCGTCTCGGCCCCACAGTATAACACACTATTGGCTCAGACTTTTATTTCTCAGACGGGAGACCTGGGGTAGAGGGTGAGGAGGGTGGGGGTTCGTGGGGGGTGGCAGAGGGTGAGGGGGTGGGGGTGGGTTGGTTACACCCGGATCCTACAGCAGTTGTGTAGGAACTGTGTGTGAAATGGTGTCAGTCCTGGCCTGTGTCCCTCCCCTCTCTCTCTCGCTGGGTCTCTGCGGAAAGCATGAGCTGGCGTCAACTCCTCTCTCTCTTGCTACCCCGTAGCCTGCTAGTTCACCACTAGTACCCACACACACACACTCACACACACACACACACACACACACGCACACACACAAACACGCCAACACACCCTCTCTCGCCTGACATTAGAAATTCTGTTTATAGCCCTGGCTTGCTTCTCCAGCGCTCGGTCCATCAGGAGCATCTCAGCACCCTTTGAGGAAGGGGATAAGCAGACTCACTCCACTCGCGAGCTGCCGCACACTGCCTATATGCTCCGTGACATCAATCAATCCCTTTGATGTGCCTAGATGAATTTGTGCGCAAATGTGTTTTTATCAATTCATGTGTTTTTCTCATTTGTTATGTTTGGCCGGAGAGACGCTGCGAGTGGCGGATGTTTGGCACGTCACGCTTCCCCCCGTCGCAGTCCTGTCACATTGCTTGCGCTTTCGACTGGAAGTGCGACATTTTTTCTGCAACCTGAGCCTGAGGGGTTATGTCTGTTATGGATTTCTCGTTAAAAAAAACTGGATCATTATCCACATCCTCTTCAAGCTAAAATGCTCGTTTTCGTTCACCTGTTGGGGGTTATGGTGTTTGGCGCGTTGCGGACAACATGTTTCCGCCCGTAGCTTTCCATTTTGTGTTGTTTTGCAGCGTTGTGTGTTTTTTGGACAGGCTGTCCTGAGGTTTATGGAGTTAGAGGAGTTAGGGGTTGCGGCAATGGAAACTACTTAACTCCCAGTGTCTATGCATAAACCCAGCCAAGGCCACTGCTGTAATTTCCCTAGCAGGAACCATTGAATCTCTATACAATGGTGTACAGCTGGTGATTATCAGGAGGGTTTGCATTGAAAATAAGTTATGGGAGTATGAGGCGTGGGGGCTGGGAGTTTGAAGGCATGGATCATGTATCATGTGAATACCATCTTGGTGGAGTCTGTGGAATTAGCTGATGGGAGCTCTGCCTCACCCACACGTTTTTGGTGGACTGCCTGTTTTAACGCGGCTGTGGAGGATATCGGTCGTCTTCCGTTCGGTGTGAGTTGTGTACTCTGCGTGCGTGTGTGTTTGGTTCGCACAACAGCACAGCGCAGAATAGAGATGGAATTTGATGTGTCCTCGGTTGATTGTATCTGTGGTTGATGGGTGAAGGTGTGAACCTGGGAAACAAACGGCAGGATATCACTCCGGAGTGTGTGTGTGTGTTTTGTGTTATGGGACCCCTGCACCGCTACCTTCCCATAACTGTTTATTCCACATAACAAAATGTTCTCCCGCTGTATAACTCTACCTTAAACTCTTTAAGCAGTTCTAATAAAACTTGATTGTACAGCAGGAAGGGGGAAAAAATAGTCAGTAAATAGGGTTTCATCAGTCTGGTATTCCAAACAGCTGTTTTCAGTTGAAGTGGTTCAGCAGGAGAGGGAAGAGGAGAGATTGTTGATGAGATGTCGTGGTGGGAGTGTAAACTGGGGCAGATATGGGTTCTGCTGTTTCCCCCTTCCCCTTGTTATCCCGAGGTGGGCCGGCGTCCAGACCTTGAGGCACTTACTTATCTGAGGCATTCTGTCTCCCACCGAGCAGAGGGACACTGCACTGTGGCGCAGAATGCCTCGCCATTCGCCCCGTAGTGGAGTCCCGGGATCTGAACTCAAGCCAGAGGGAGGAGGGTATCAGATCATGCATGCACATTGTCAGCGGTGATGAGATGTTTATCGGGTTTCACGTCAAGTTCACTCGCAGGGCAAGCAGTCGTTTCTTCGCGAGGACTCACTGTGCAATACTCGAGCAATGGAAATGATGGTGTGTGTGTGCGCCTGTGTGTTTAGTTTTAGCCTGTATCGTGTGTGTGTGTCTATAATTACGGCGATTCGGGTGGATTGTCCGAGGTGTACTAAATAAAGAAGGCGATGAGTACGGCTCCTGCAGAAGGTTGGTTGACAGCGAGCGAGGCAGCTGTAAGAGTTGTAAATCAGCTTGTGCTCGCTTCCCTCGGAGTCTCCCGGGCATGGCGTAGAGGTAGGTTTGGACCGCCATGGAAGGGTCACAGATCCCCACGGACTGAGGTCAGGTTCAACACCTCGCACCTGCCTTCACGGGCAACATACATCAATAACGAATTACATTAGTTACCAGTGCTCATTATGTCCTCTTTTGTGTCCCCTTTGCTCAACCCAAACCCAGGGAGAAAGAAGGAGCCCATTCATGGTCGATTTTGGGATCATTTAATGATGCGCTTGGCAAAGTCTTCATCCTGACAGTGATAGCGATTTAGCCATTGAGTGCTCCCGTGGAACCTCAAGTAACCCGTGTCGACTTGTTTTGGAGTCACAATGTCCTGCTGAGCTTTAAATTGTATTAAGGGCCAAGGCGAGGCCTGACTCCTCTTCAAGCGGAGCCTTCTTCCCTGTCTGAACACTTTCTTGATACCATTGCCCACCTCGTATAGGGAAAAAAATTGTGCAATTGATTTTCTTTCATTGAAAACATAGCGATGGGTCTGAATTATATGTTCTATTCGTTGTTCAATGCATACTGAAACGCTTTGTCAGATGATGTGTGATGTATTGTGGTTTTGCGTTGGCCTTCTTTGTTCGCACAAGTGACAGGTAGACCCTCCCTGCATCAGTTGCAGATATTTGGTCACGAGGGTTGAACACAATCCCCCCTCCGTCTACATGACCAGATACCGAGATCCTTGCAAATGTGACTTATGTGTTCCAGATTCGGAGCCGCTAACATTTGGTGCCGAGGTGTGGGGCGGGAGATCTTATCAGCCCCATATGACATGCAGTAGGCCAGGGAGCCCTTTTGTTTGATTTGCACATGGGCTTGAGCAGCGAGCTATTGGAAATCCCTGAAGCAGGCTTTGGGGGCAGGTCCGATTCTCGTGTGAAATGGGGAAGGCTCTATAGCTCTCGGCTGACTTGACTGGGGCTGTATGGGTGTGTTGGCAGGGGGAGCGCCAGTCATGAATGGGGTCTTTGACTACCTCAGACTTGCCCTGAAAGGCAGGACAAAGACCCCAGGGCAACGGCTTAGAGCCTCACAGCTGAGCTGCAGAATGCCTGGCCGGCTCCTCCTCCCTGCGCCTGATTTAAATACTACAGTGGTCCTCAGCATACTGGTGACGGAGCCGCACATTCAGCGCCGCCGCAGCAGCATATTCATCAGAAGCCTTTGTCTCACGGTTTGTTTACATCAGCCGACGTGGACCTGTGTACGTACGGGTCCGTCGCCTCGGCGATGCCGAGCGGCGCGGCCGAGCGGCGCGGCCGTATGAATATGAATAAGTGACAGAGATCAGCAGCAGCGGTTCCGTGCTGTTGACTCAGAGCATCTTAATTGACCGCGGCGTCTAACAAACGCACGCATGCGCCTCGCCCCGCGACGCGGCCAGAGGTGTTCATTGTCGGGCCGTTTGTTTACGCCAGATATCGATATCGACCAATGAGCGTGTTTGATTTCCGCGGCTCAATCTAATCAGACCGCAGCCCTCTTGATTATCTCTGACGGACCTGCCTGAATGTTTGGGTTCCAAATGTGCCCGAGCAGAAAGAGAGAAAAGCCGTAAATCTTTTCTGCCGAGTTAATGGGTCATCTGAGTCCTGTCCAGACACTCTCTCCCCATAGAGTGTCTAGTTTCAGATGTCACTCAGAGCTTTGTTTGCCGCCCGGGGGTGAAGGGTCACAGGTCAAGGTTCAGAGCCAGTTGGCTGAGTGGTCACAAAAGCGCCAGGCCTCTCTCTGCGTATCCGATCCCTTCTTCCACTGCAGCAGTGACAAAGGGATCAATTTGCAACATTGCTGTTTTTCTTTTTATAATCCCCTATCTAAAATTCATTTTCCCTAAACCTTTGTTGCTGATGTGCTTATCAGGGCATGGTTCGTAGTTTGCCAATCAGGGGAAGGCATGACTAAGACCTTGTCCTTGACACAGACCCTTCGTAAACCTTTCACTTTTCTACTCTCTCTCAGGTGCTCTGTATCACAGGTACGGCTGCCTCTATATTGAGGAGGCATTGTGTTAGCAATGAGTAGCAACGCTTTCTGAAAATCGATAATTGACTAATATTCTGCTCGGCATTTCAAGAAAACGATATAAATGAATGGTCACCTCAACATTTTAGAGTAGCTTTATGAACATTATGTAATGTACAATAAGATAATAATGACAAAGTATAACAACGTTTTCAGGAAAAGCTAAATTCTACCAAGCTTTCTCTTGGTGCCTGCAAGAAATCCCACATAAGGCATTCCAAACGTTTGCTTAGTCTCTCTGTCCACAACACCTTGAGGAGTCTGAGAGGCCAGATCTCTCCCTGCACAGCCTCCCCCAACAGCACCAGCACCAGCACCACCACCACCACCACCACCACCAGCACCACCACCAGCACCCCTGACTCCTTCACACCCAGCCACCACCCAAACATGTCTTCCAGCCAGCTTTATTATGTCTTTTCACGTAGACCAAAATTGCAGCTGCATGGAGCCGAATCTGGAGCACATTAGCTCAGGCGCTGTGATTTATAAATTGTTTCTCAGGCCATAAATCCCTGCTGTAATTGTGCACAGCACCCCTCTCCGTTTCCCCATTCACTCCTCCTTCTTTCCCTTCAAAATATATCCCCCTCTCACTCTCTCTCCCCACCACCTCACTCTCTGTCTCTCTGTCTCTCTCTCTTTCTGTCTCTCTCGCTCTGACACAGCTCACAAGCTTACAGTTCTTGAGTCATCACTAATTGTTTGCAGGCGTGTGCGATGCAGTTGAATCACGCCGTGGTTCTGATGCATTGTTGATATCCCTCCCATTTGGCTTCATCTGACACCTCTCTGCAGGCAAGACAGACTTTCCTCTTATAGCCCTCGTAAACTTTTTTTTATTGTCCGCGGTTTAGTGGGAGCCACACTTAGATAGCCATGAGCATGTGCAGTTAGCCTTCAGTTAGCGTGGGTCAGAAGCCTGGATTCCTGAACACTGTGTAATTGGTGCAGGCCACCCTTCCCGAACCTCTTTCCTGAGAAATCCGATATTTGCAGCGGCCCTAGCCATTACAGTCGGCGTAACAATGTTTTGGGAACTGAGTGGATCGTTAGCTGTGCTTCTCTCATCGTGACGTGATGCCGGTGTCATTAGGACTGTGGAGTGGTTTCATCACGTGTTATCAAATAATAATACATGTTTTATTTATGAATATATATGAATAAAACATATATATATCGGGTAGTTAGCTATATTAGCTCCTATATAGTAGCTAGCTGTATAGAAGGCTAACTACCCGAACTGGTTGCTACACATGCTCATGTGATGTGATATATCACATGATATATATCACATTGAGAAATTGTATCTATTTGTTGGACGGTGACAGAGAAAGAAAGGTCATGGTTTCAGGGAGATAATGGTTTAGTGGCCGGACTTTTTCCACGTCATTGTCTTGTTCTCAAGGGAGTTGATGAACCCTGAAGAGCCCGCGGACCCCTTTGACCCGCTCTCCCCCGGCTTTGTATCGCCTCTAAAAAGACTTCTCAGTCCTTGGGAATCATTGAAAATTTGGAATTTGTTTTCGACTAATTTGCCCAGCGTGATCGAACCGAGGGCCTGTCGATGACAAGGACTGGCTCTAACGGAACGCCAGGTACAAGTACTGTGGCTCCCCAGAGTCTCCGTTACGAGGTAATGTGTGTAACAAACCCAGATTAATACCAGGGCTTCTAGTTAACGTACGTATCATGCACTGGCACCAGCAGTTTGCAATTACCTTCTACAAACTGTCACTCTGGATTAACATCCTGTCTAACAAAGTATGATTCATATTTCAACTGAGTTTGCAAAATCTTTTCCAGCAGCCTTTTTCTTTTTCTTTCTTTCTTTCTTTCTTTCTTTCTTTCTTTCTTTCTTTCTTTCTTTCTTTCTTTCTTTCTTTCTTTCTTTCTTTCCTCGTGAATGCAGTGATGCAAATAACGTATATTCTTGGAAAGGTGTAAACTGATAAGATTATTCCCGTCCTTTGCTGCTTAAGAAGTTTTGGTTTCAGAAGCAGATTGATACTTTGCAACTTTATAGACAATTTAATTGGATTGCGCCCTTTTGTCAAGGTATCAACGCTTGTGTGGTACCCATTTAATTGGGCGCTTTCGTTTTCCACATGTTGTCAAGCGTTCTGACTCCAAACCTCCTCTAGTGAGAGTTCTGTTAATGGCAGAAGCAACAATGGCTCCAGGTCTGTGAGTGTGTCCGCACAGCCTGAGGAAGCCCAGGAGCATGGGGGGGGGGGGGGGGGGGGGGGGGGGGGCAGGGTGGGTTAGCAGTGGGGTGATATGGATGTCATGCAGTAAAATTGAGATGTGGCAGGGCCGAGAGACAGAGACAGAGAGAGAAACACGGAGAGAGGGAGAGAGGGAGAGGGAGCGATGGGGTCTGGAGATTTGTGCTTGCACTCCGAGCGAACACAGGAGGCATCTGCAGGCAGCTGTGGGTGAGGGGGGGGGGGGGGGGGGGAGTGCAGTTACTCAGGACGGGGGGGGGTGGAGCAGGGTGGCGCAGTCAGAGGCTGGGGGTGGGGGATGGAGGTGATGGTGGTGGTGGTGGTGGTGGTGGTGTTGGACTGAGGGGTAGGGTGGGGGTGGTCTTGCAGAGGGAACACAATCAGCCCTCTGTTTTCATAAGACTTGTGGTATGTGAGAGCAGAAACAAATGTGTTTAATTTAGGCCCTTTTTCTCTCCCTGCTCCCCCAACACCACCCATGCCCACCCGAGTTTAAAAAACTGGCTTTTTCCTGCTTTATACCTCGCAGACTCCCGGCTGGGCCAGAACGCTTTAAGCACTTAAAGACGTAAATAATAATAATAATAATAATAATAATAATAATAATAATAATAGTAAGTGTTTTAAAAGCTATAGAGTTTTACATATATATATCTACACATACATATTTATATACAGTAGTATATGTACCATGACAACGTCAGAAGGTGTATATGTATATATATATATATATATTGTTACCTGGAGGTGGGGCACAGTGGGCCTGTGGCCTCCCCAGTGCTGCCAGACCCTCTGTGCTGTACTGCTAACCCGGCCTGCCCCCGGTCCATTTGGGTCCGCTCATAAAGGAAAGAAATGTACGCCTCGCACTTCTGTGTCATTTACATAGACTTGTAGAAGTGTGTGTGTCTGTGCTTGTGTTTGTGTGTGTGTGTTTGCCTGTGTGTGTGTTTGCCTGTGTGTGTGTTTGTGTGTGTATGCACACAGTACACGCGTTGCATGAGTGTGTGTGTGTGTTTGTGCCTAAACACACACACACACACACACACACACACACACACACACACACACACACACAAACACACAACAATCTTCATTTCTATGTTGAGCTTTACCGTAAACACTCAGCCCACCGCAGCCGACCACCGCGTCTTCTGGAGTTAATTATACACAGCCTTTAACGGCCCTGCGTTACAATGAGAGCCGGCTGCTCACCAAAACAATAATAACAACAATAGGGTTGTGTTCCTGTACGACTGGACCGACAATGCCGAAGGAAACGAGAGCGACAGACAACAGCGCTGACATCGGGTCGTGGCGCAGTGACATGGGATCACGGTGACTCCAGGGCCGACGCGGAGCAACAATTGAAAGCAGATCTCTTTAGGTACCGGGAAACCACAGAACTGACTCCTGGTAATTGACTCGCAGAGTGCAGCAGCCTCCTCTTTTTCTTTATGGGAGAACTCCTCATTCCTCTGCAGCTCCCTGATTATTATCTTTTCAGTTCTAATTATACAGTGGGTTTTATTGGCCCATGCCCTTCTGCTCTGCGGCACAATCGCTCACTTATTTTAGGTTTTAACCTGCAGACCTGAAATGAGGATAACCTTTTCTTTTTTCTTTTTTGCGTTCGTCCACTACCTCTGAGTGAACTGGTCCTGATACGAGCGAGGGTGTGTAGGGGAACAATGGCTCGGTTCTTTTGAAGGGTACATATTAGCCAGACTATAACACTGTGAGGCGCTGGATACAGGAAGCAATAACTCAGCATCACGTCGGGCAGATGGAGAAAGAAATAACTGGTTAAAGAAAATAATTGCTTCTACTGCAAAAACTATGTCTTTTTATTTTTTTATGTATCTGAAATTGCCACCCGCCCCCCTGGAAAGAATGCAGGGTTAAGCGTGGCCGTTAATGTGCTCTGTTAGTGTAATTACAGTGTTGCAACAGTAGTACATTTAGGCTTGGGTTTACAAATAAAGACATGGTTTCACACACACCAGGACCATTGTGCGTTCCCTGAAGTTACATTTGCAGTGTGGAAACACATGAAGGCCAGATGGAATATTTGTGGTCTTTCACTGTGCCTTATCACACATTATCAGTTTAATAAGAATGATGAAATAGGAACAAATAAAAGGACATTCTCTTCTCTACGCTTCAGAAACTCTCTGCTTCAGCTCTGGCTCTGCTGCTTTGGGCTTGTGGCTTGTGGCTCTACATGGGAGGTGGGAGGCTGTGTGTGTGTGTGTGTGTGTGTGTGTCTGTGTGTGGGGGTTGGTGTGTGTGTGTGTGTGGGGGGGTCTAGGAGACTGTAACCGGTCAAGTATCCTGCCCGGCCCATGGTGCTTTTCAAGACCTCCCCTCGTGTTGCCTCCCCTCCGTGGTCTCTGCTCTCCCTCCTCTTTGCACTAATAGTTCTTTTGTGTACGAGAAACACGTTAAGAGGCCAATGAGCCTGGCCTTAATAGGCCATGTTACCATAGGAACCGCTGCACTCTGGATGCGTGACCTTTGACCCAGTTTTTACTAGCTGTGAATAAGAGTGCCGGGCGACCAGGCCAGGTCACAATGGAGGTCCGGCCTGGGGAGGGAGTGGCCCCCTGTCACACTCACTTAACTTCACCCCTCCGTCCACTAATGGACACTTCCAATGTGGTGTCCATTAGCCGGCATGCTACCTCAACCGCTACAGGTTCCTCAGGTTTAACTCAATAAAGAAGCCCGCCGGTTTCGGTCCTGCGTGCAGAGAAATGATCTGTTTTACCCCCCCCCCCCCCCCCCCCTCGGTAATGACTTGAGTGCACGGTGAAAGGAGTAAAGCCGTTTTGTCGGTTTCCAGAAGTGCATGCGTTGATTTAACAGCCATTCACGCTGATTACGTTTGTTTAATGTTACGGAGCTTTATATTAAGCCCTGCTCCTCCAACAACAGGTCACATGGTACACCGCCAGCCCGCCGTACCACCGCACATGCACAACGTAAACACACATACGCCCCGTTTGACGGGACGGGGACGTATTTGTTCCACCAATTATGGTATCGGATAAATATTATTCCTTGGTCTTTTTTTTTCCTTCTCCTGGTGTCCAGACCAGCCCCTTTGTTATCATGTGCGACTTCCTCTCCCTCCGTAATCCAATCTAGCGGGTCCCCACAGAGCCTCTTCCACCCGGCCACGGCGTCCCCAGCAGCAGACCGCCACGCCGGTCCGACCTGATCAGCCGCTCGTCGTTTCCCAAATGATTAAACGCTGATTACCACAATAATGGTCTGGGTTTGCTTAAGAATTGTCAACTTAATTGCCACTAATGTGTGCAAACAAAGGGCCTTAATGCAGATGCTGGGGGAAGGCGGGGGGGGGGGCTACTTAAAGCGATTGTCCTCCCTGTGAAAGCTCTAATTGTGCTCCGTGCATAGATCAAGTTAAGGTGTGAATGGCCCCCGTGTGAGCAGGTGATATCAGCGCAGCTAACCTGGGAGGGACTGTTGTGTCAGGGCACGCAAGAGCCATTGTCTGAGGCCGCCGTTCATATGGGCAGGGGAGTGTAATTAACACCTCAGCCAAACATCATGCTGTGTGGCCCATTTGTTTTCTGTTGGGGGGGGGGGGCGGGGGGAAGGAAAACAATAGGGCGGGGCTCTGGGCACAGCAGGTGATTGACATTATCTGCCGGCGCAATCCATGGAGGCATTCCTGCTGCTCCACTATTCAGAGAGGGAGGGAGAGAGGGAGGGAGGGAGAGAGGGAGGAGGAAGAGGGAGGGAGAGAGGGAGGGAGGGAGAGAGGGAGGGAGGGAGGGAGAGAGGGAGGGAGAGAGGAGGGGGAGGGAGGGAGAGAGGGAGGGGGTTATGCACAACCAGTGGGGCTTGTCTGAGCAACAGGCTTGTGCATAAACTCATTTGTTTAGTTGTCACCAGCCCCATATTGTTTTGTCTAAAGGAGTTCCGTTTCACAAACATGACTTGATATATGAAGCGATCAAATCAAAAAAATTCATTTCAGGGGTTCACATTTCAAACAGAGGTCAGAAGTCACCTTTAGAATTTGGTCTTTTTACCGGTCGAAAATCAACTGGCCAAGCTACTTTTTTTACATGTAACCCTGCATTTTCTTACCTGCCTAATGGTCAAATCGACCTGCCATTGGCTGGTGATAGGTGTTGGTGTTTCACACTGTTTTAAAAAATCATTCTGGTAGTAGTCGTACTTGTTTCTGCAAATGTATTCATTATTTATACTTTTTGTTCTATTCCTAACACACCATTTATTTTAATGCATGGGCTTATCCACAACGAACACATGCGTGGAGAGCAACCACCCGCTGCGTGGATAGTTGCTAAAGTTTTGGGAACGGTTCTGTCACTTTGGCAGGGTAGCAGACTTAGTTTGACAGCAAATGTCCTGACATCTGTCTGCATGCGGCGCTCTGATGTCGGGACTGACGCGTGGCCCCACACGCTTCACAAATGACAAAGGCTCTTGGCCCTGTTTTCCTTTGCACAGTGTGAGTACTGTAACAATTAGAAAGCATCACTGGCAGGCCAAATGCCCCAGAGCATATGTTGTCTTCTCTCTGTTCAAAAAACCAAAGGGGGACACGTCGCCTGTGTGTGTGTGTGTGTGTGTGGCATCACTGCCACCTTTGTTGCATGTGGGTCCTCAAAAAGTAGCACATGATTCTACTGATGTCTATTCTGAGAGTTGGAGGCTGTCAGTGCAGGCTGGAAGACAATTAGAGAGCAGTGGAAATGGACCAGTTAGGGGCTCAGACTTAACTGCCAGGATTCTCTCAGTGTTCCGTCCATAGGGTCTGCAGCGGCGCTCCTAAATCCCGCAGTAAAACAGGCATCGCAATGCACCCAGGCCATATGTTGGTTTAGCATTGTTAAATCAGTTAAATTAGATATAGGGCATCTGTCAATAGCGTATTGCTATTGTATAATTGTTTCTTTTTTTTGCTTTTAATATCTGGCTAAAAGTGTCTAAAAACGTGTTTTGGAATATGGTAAAATATACGAGTATTTTTAAGTGTTTATATTTATTTTTATCAGGTTATTATGTGATGCCATTTGGTTTCTCCTCCGGTCTCTGATTGAAGAGGGAGCAGTTCCCGGCTGAGTTGGCAGCATGACAGGATTCCGTATTTCAGCGAGAGAACTCTGAGAGGAAGGCAGTAGTTTAAGGAGTTAGGAAAAATATGATAAATAAATCACCTCCTCACTTTATTCTGTAAGGAGAAACAATTGACTATATATCGACCTGCCTGGGAATATTTCCAAGAGACGGAGAGAGGGAGAGAGAGAAAGAAAGAGAGAGAGAGAGAGAGGGGGGGGGGGGGGGGGGAGAGAGAGAGGGAGAGACAGACAGCGACAGACAAGAGACACACAGAGAGACAGGCAGAGCAACAGAGAGACAGACAGAGGGACCGAGAGACAGAGAGACAGAGAGAAAGAGAGACAGAGAGACAGGCAGAGCGACAGAGAGACAGACAGAGGGACCGAGAGACAGAGAGAGAGAGCGACCCTTGCGTGGTCTCTGCCTTAACAGAAAGGTTGCCATCTCCCTGGGCGGATGTTTCACACCCCCAATGAGCGGTGTCTCCACAGGACACAGGGGCAATTAAAAAAAAGTAGGCGCTTAGAATAAGAAAGTGCCTGGGGGCATGTTCCTCACTCCTGGCAGTAGCTGTCAAACAAGGCATGGATCCGGTGTGCGCAAGGGTGGGTGGGCTCTGGGAGGCCGAACCAAACGCACACAATAGCGCTCGTTTCATTTGTGGAAGGGCCCATGATTGACATAGATTAGACAGAGAAAACTGCATTGTTTTGGATTTTCCCTTCGGAGAGCAGCATTCATTAGGGTCCGTGCACAGCAGAGCTGCAGGAAAGTTTCAATAGGGGAGCGAGCGGCCCCTAAAAGCAGTGGCCTCCTGACAGTTGTATGGACTCGGGCCCATTAGTTTGGAACGTACGATTCAGCCTTGAGCAGTATGGAGAAAATGAAGAGGGCTGATGTCAACTCCAAGAATCCCTCCCCTCCCTCCCTCCTTCCCTCCCTGTTTTTTTTTTTGCGAAGGGGAAAAAAAGGGGTCCCCCCCGCCCCCCACCGCCTTCCTTCAGCGCTCAGTCGGACCCCAGCTGTCAGGAAACAATGCCCCATGCCTGCTCCGACAAACTCATTCCTGAAAATGTTTTTTTTCCTTCTTCTTCACTCCCCCCCCCCCCCCCCCCTGCTATAATGTATTTTCCATTTTTAACCCACGGTGGTCCGAGCTTCCTTCCTCCGAGCTGACTGAAGCTTATCCTTCCTCAATCTGAACGACTTCCAGGAAATGATGACACTGAGTTGCTTTTGTTTTAATTTTTTACAGTTCAACTTTTTTAGCAACTTATAAACGTGAAGGCAAAGGGGCTAACACATCATCATCTCCCCACCCCTCACTTGAATCAACCTTCAAAACAGATAAAAATGGCAAAGAATGACCATGATCCACCGCGGTCCACCCTCATTCAAATGAATTGCAAATAAAACCCGGGAAACACAAATCCACTTGAATGAGGGACACCCTCTGCTCCTCCCCACACTCAAACTGAATGATAAACCAGATTGTTGAGATGCTGCAGTCCGTCCCGCTGTGACAGAACCTCCGTTGCTTCACCGAGAGAGAGGAGGGGAAAGAAAAAAAGAGTTGGAAAGTTGTTGCGTCGCGCGGGGAATTGTAACGTGTTCACGTTCGTATCCCGAGCGCGCCGCTGACACACAGTCCCTGTTGCGTATGACAGAGTACCGCGAGGAAGCGTAATTAGTCACACGATTCAGAACGGACCATAATAACACTCTTCACATTCATAGCACCGGTGACATAAATCCAAAAAAAGTGTGTGTGTGTGTGTGTGTGTGTGTGTGTGGGGGGGGGCGTTCAGGGGTTCAAGGGGCCAGCCTTGGGGCTGGGTGACGGACAGGGGAGGCGAGCCTGCAGTCTCCACCCCAGCCTTGGTCTCCTCTGTCAGGGACTTCCTCCCAGCTGTCCCCCCCCCCATTCCCGGCCCTTTACCCTCCCTCCCACCCAGCGATGGACGCTCACAGCTGGCCTCGTCCACCTCCTTGACGAACGTCAATTTCACAGTCCTCCACTCGTCTTCGGGTTCACATTCCCTTTCCTTCCGTCCGTGACAGAACGCCGTCTGTCTGGGGCAAAGAAAACACCACACCGGTTACAGGTGCTTGGTGGAAGGTTATGGGTCCCCGGTCGACTGGCGTCCCACCATTAAGAGCCGAAGCCAGTCATACGAGGAAGAGCTGATATGCGTAGTAAACTCACGATAATACACAAACGTCTTTTCTTTTTCTTCTAAATCTTTTATTGCCCGATGTCGTTTTGATTTTTCTCTCACCGGTGCCTTGTTGAATGTGAGATTGGAGCTCGGAGTTGCGTTACAGATCTTCCCGTTTTTCAGTGATTCATGAATGTACACATACCATGCATTTCTCCGCCCTTCGCTGCAGTCTCTGCTCTTTCTCATGTTGCCGTCTCCATTTCTTCTCGCCCACAGTACCTGCATATGAAATGGCCTCTCCTGGACGTCCCGGGATCTGCAGGCCTCAAAGACCCCCGTTCCCCAACACCAGGACACTTAGTAAGTACCACCCCCCCCCACCCAACCTCCCCAAACACTGCGATCCATTCGTCTACAGCTACACCCCCCTGGCCCCATGCGGCTCACGTTACAGGCTGGTGGAGTACTCTGAAGACATTCATTCCGTCTGTATCAACATAACTCAGCTTTCGGTCGTAAATCCGTCAAAGTCCGCGCCAGTGTTGGCGGGCTTCCAGCCCAGGTGAGAGCGAGAGTGACGGAGGTGTGTCTAGGCTCCGTCCAGACAGTGCTGCACCTCAACGGACCTGTTTCATATGTGTGTTTTTCATCTCTTCTACATTTTTTTATTGGGAGTGGTTTTGTTTTGGCCCGACGGTGTGTTCTTAACTGTAAGTCTAGATCAACATGGGTGTACGGGCACGTCAACCATCTTGCTGTATCAGGCCCATCTCTCTGTCCGGGGAGTTCCGTCCTTTCACCCTACAGGCACTATGGCCGCCCTCGCTTGTCTTTAGCTAAACAACCCCCCCCCCCCCTCCCCACCTTGACCCCGCGTATCCTGGCCAGACACGTCTGTTTAGGTTGCGGTCGGAGCTCATTGGATGTCATAAGTGGCCATAATCGCGCACACGACAAAGGAAGCTTTTGTAAAGGAGGCGGAGTCTGTCTCGGGCGAGAGAGAGAGCGAGAGAGAGAGAGAGAGAGAGAGAGAGAGAGAGAGAGAGAGAGAGAGAGAGCCGTGCACTGTGGTTGACTTCATGCTCAATTGGAAGCCAATTAAAGATATTTTATCACAATAACGCTGACCCCGCAGTGACCAGCGGGGCTGTGGCCACCTCTGTTCGTCGGACACAGGAGCCTTTGTGCCGTGTGTTCTGCCACGCCGTGGATTGTTTATTGATTGTCTTCATGTTTAGAGGAACACAATGCGTGAGCTCATGTTAAACGACACAAACGAGGCTCAGCAGGGACGGTGGTAACACTGATTGAATTAGCAGAAGGGGGAATGAGAGAAGAGCATTGAGGGAGGGATGAGAAGGTTGCGGAGTGAGTTCAGGATTGTTTCCTCTCTCTTGCGGCCTGGCAGATGCGCTAGGATGCACTTTATTAGGAGCATTCATTTGCCTCTGCTTTGGATTCTTCTCTGCACTTCTTTGACCTTCATCTATTTAACTACTTTCAACCCAGCGAAGATAGTAGATAGAAACAGTGAGGCAGGAGCGATGGCATCAGTGAATCTAGTGCAAAGGGATACTTCTGTTGACTCCTGAATGTTACTCTTTTACATTGCTACCTTGCTCCCTTTGGAGAACCTTTGCACACACTAACGGGATGTCTTCAGGCTAATGTTCTGTCTCGTCTACGTGCTTGCAATTACTTTAATCATTGAAACCCTTCCTCTCTGAAGGGAGGCTTTATTTTTTAGCATTTGAAAAATCGAAAAAATCGAAACACGGCAATCATGGCTTTACACCCAAGTCCAGTATATAATTCACTCTTTATCTACAACAAGGGAATCTACCTTAATGATGTACATGCATCCAAACGACGCACACGCAGTCAAAGTAGGCCACCCCTCCTGTGTGTTCCACCAAAGTAAAGCCTTCTAACTTCCATCACGCGAACTACAAGAGGAAGTCGACAGGCCAACAGATCTGGCGTGAAGCGGAAGCCAGCGGAGAGGGGAAGCTGTGTGACTGGGTACAGTCAGTGTATCTCGGGCATGAGCCCCCCACAGTGCAACCACACACCCACCCAGCCACCCCACCCAGCCCACCCCACCCTCCTGCTCTTCCCCCCTACTGGGCCAGAAGCCCACATGCTCCTCTGGTGTGCCGGTGCCGGGGAGCCAGGCTGATTATGTGCTCATTACTTCAGCAGAGGGAGCGGGGAGTGGAGGGTGGAGGGTAGGGGAGCAGCAGGCTGCCTCCCCAGGCCTGCGGGCTCCCCAGGCCCCGCCACAGCACTAATGAGAGCAGGGGGAGCGGATGGCCTCACACAGGGGTTGGGGATTAATGCCCAGGGCCAACGGGAGCCAGGGAGAGACCTCGAAGAAGGAGGAGGAGGAGGAGGAGGAGGAGGAGGAGGAGGAGGCAGCCAGGGAGCCACGAGCCTTGCCTCCCGAAGCGAGCAGATTTATGAACGACTTGATTTACTTTCTCCCTGAGCACCGGGAACACGTTACTCCCTATTTCCCTAGGAGGCTATGCATGTGTGCGTGCGTGCGTGCGTGGGTGCGTGGGTGCGTGTGCGGACCAGAGTAACATCTGAGGACACCGGCGCGGAGGTCGACTCCAAACAGGTGGCGGGCGTCTCCGCGGCGACGCCCGCTCCCTCCGTTGCGAGGAGACGCGCTCGCCGATGAATAAGTCATGGCTCTGGCGCGCCGCCACCGCCGGGGCCCCGGGAGGAGCGGGATGGTCTGGACCCATGCGACTGTAGGATCACCGTGCAGACCCCCCCCCCCCCCCACTAGTCCTCGCCCGTGCAGACGGAGACACAGGGCACGCCGGCCGGTGGCTCCTCCCCTTCCATACGGGCCATGTGGCACGGCGAGGAAGGCGGGCCGGGGGGGGGGGGGGGAGCCGGCTGTGCGTCCGGCTCCAATCGTCCAGGGGAGCGGCTGCCCCAGCCCACGCCGCAGATTGGGTCCATAAGGCGGCTATGCTAATGCGGGAGGCGGCTCTGGAAGAGGGAGCCTCAATTATTCAGCAGAAACATTTTGTTTAGCATTCAATCGGTACTGTTGTGTTTGTTAGTGGTGCTGGGGCTGGTGGAGGTGGTGGTGGTGGTGTTGGAGGTGGTGGTGTTGGAGGTGGTGGTGGTGGTGGTGGTGGTGTTGGAGGTGGTGGTGGTGGAGGAGGTGGTGGTGGTGTTGGAGGTGGTGGTGGTGGAGGTGGTGGTGGTGGTGGTGGTGGTGGAGGTGGTGGTGGTGGTGGTGGAGGTGGTGGAGGTGGTGGTGGTGGTGGTGGTGGTGGTGTCGACCCCCCTGGGAGACAGGGGAATGAGGAGGAAGGTCTTGCTCCTGTACGCCCTGACTGACCGACTGACAAGCGCGTCCTCTACTCAAGGCACACACAAACACACACACACAAACGCACACACAAGTACAAACGTGCACACACACACACGTACAAACATGGCCACACTCACACGGACACCGGTCATATCCACATATATACGCGCGCACACACGCGCACACACACATATACACATACATACGCAATCACACGCACACACACAGTAGCTCAGCACCCCTTATATCGGCCCGTGTGTCGGGAGCGTGCTGCCTGTTCATGAATTAAACATCAAAGGCTCTGTAGGGCCAGGTGATGAGCAGCCTAGGAGCCCTGACTGTCAAACAGCAGTGTCCTACCAGACCGGACCCACACCGCAGCCAGCCCAGCCTGAGCGGAGCCCGGCACAGCACAGTGGATGAGGAGGGGGACGAGGAGGAGAAGAGCACAGATAGACGCTCCGCCAGGAGGAGGTGGTTGAGGGCTGTCACGACGGTTATGCAGAGTGCATCAGCATTCTGACACGCCAGTTAGCTGTCATTACCGCCACTCTGACAGCACTGTCTTTAACGGCGCACACACTCTGCTCTCCTACGGGGGAAGGCTCCATTATAACCCAACCACCGGCACCGCTCTGCCTGGCACATCCTGTTTTCTTTACGCAGGGCATGGGCTCCGTATTATCCCGCGTTACTTCATTACCCCCTCTCCGCTATGGTAATCGCAGCACTGAGCAGTGTTTCGGTTGGACAATGATTACCAGTCATTAGATCATAGCCAACAATGCTCTCGTATGGGCCCCGTCTGCGTTCGACAAGACCGATAAGCATCACGCTGCCTGTCGCAGTATCGCATTACGGCCTAATGAAGACGGAACGAGAGACTGGCTGGGCCCGCGTTTCTGCTGGACGGCTCTCTGTCACCAACGTCAATTTAGGTAGATGCATTCCTGAGATGCTTTGCCCTCAGTCCCTTCGTTTGTGTTTATAGTTGTGTTCGCAATCTGGATCTGGATCCAGAGAGAGAGTTCACCAGAGTCAACAGTTTTCTCCGCACCACGGGTGCAAACTAAGCGCACGCACAACCCATATTCCTCCGACGGACCTTTGACTGGGATGCCTGGGAGATTCACTCGTTTTGCATTAAGCAGCGAACAAACCAGGATCCATCATGAAATCAAAGGCTTCGGGCTGCCTGGAATGAATACTGATCGGGGCTCGGCAGCCCTGCTGGGCTGATGCAGACCCACAAGACACACATGCATACGCACGCACATGCACACACACGCACACACGCACGCACGCACGCACACACACACACACACACACACACACACACACACACACACACACACACACACGCAAGCACACACACTGGATCCTCTTCTGAAATGGAATATGGAAACAACACTTAGATTCCAGTCAAGTTCAGGGACAGGTTTCAAATTCAGGGCCATGCAACGAGACCATGGGATAGAATGACTTCCATTTCTCCCGAGAGAAACTTAATAATAGTTATAAATAAGCCATGCCTACAAGTGTACGCCAACACATTGTGAGGCATCACATTCAGGTCAATATGTTTACATGTGGACGTGTTTTCCAACGCTGTATAGAAAACATTAACGTATCGATTTATTCGATCGGCTGTATCTATTTAAGTTGCTCCTGCTGATGCTGGATGAGGTTGCTCTACCCGCATGCTGTGTTTGTGTGTGTGTGTGTGTGTGTGTGTGTGTGTGAGTGAGTGTGTGTGTCTGTGTGTGTGTGTGTGTGTGTGTGTGTGTGTGTGTGTGTGTGTGTGTGTGTGTGTGTGTGTGTGTGTGTGTGAGTGAGTGAGTGAGTGAGTGAGTGAGTGAGTGAGTGTGTGTGTGTGTGCCATCTCTGGTCTGCTAACCTTAAGCTAATGACTTGAGGGGCGCCCAGGTGGTGGAGCGTACCATTAAGGCAGAGCGTACCATTAAGGCACAGTCCTCACAACAGCGACCGGGGTTAGATTCCTGCCCGTAAGTCCTATGCTCCTCTCTCTCTCCCATAGCTTCCTGTCTATCTCACTCTACCATGCAAAGGATAAAACCTTCAAAAATAAAAGCTATGACATGAGAAGACACTCGTTTGTCCCGGGGACCGGCAGCAGCACCGCCCACTGGTGCACGGTGTATTATTCTAACCTAGGGAGATCTCCACCTGTTGACCTCTAGAAGTGTGGGGGGGGGGGGGGGGTGACCTTTGGAGGGGGGGGGGACCAGGCGATAACACAAGCTGGGGGGTGATGAATGGCGAGTTTCAGGGCGGCAGATTGTGAAGGCGAGCGCCACGGTCTGTCCCCTCTCACGTCCGCTTCCTGTTGGCGTTGACAAACAAGGCGTGCATTTCTCGGCATGCCAGGCATTCTTTTCACCCTGTCTTCCCCGGCGTTTCGAGACAGAGGCCCTCCGTACACCCTCCCACCCAGAACTGCAGAGTAAAGAGAGAGAGGGGGGACAGAGAGAGAGAGAGAGAGAGAGAGGGAGACACACACACACACACACAAAAAAGCAGTAAGGTTATTCAGTTTGTTCTAAGCTCGGTTCCCCCGTCGGCTGTTTGCCTAGTAATCCAATTCAGATGTGCAGGATCCAAAACCATGTTTGCTTGAATGAAATCCGGCCCTCCACCCACACGGACCAAGGAGTGTGCTTTTCTTAGCGGCCTTCCAAACCGGACAGCCTCGGTAGCGAGACATTGCCACCTCCACCTTTTGCGTCACCCTCTCTCTCTCTCTCTCTCTCCACAATCAGTCACTTTTTTTTCAGCAACTACTGCGCAATTTGTTTCCCTTTTTCTTATCCCCCTCATGTTACTATTTAAAAGCTGTTGTCCATGTGGTTACAAGCTAGCCCTAAGGAATAACACTGCATTGTGTGTTGGGGGGACGGACAGACAGGGGGACGGGAGCTGTTTGCTGTTACAAGCGCCTCTGTGGTAAAGTCCACGGTGTCTCTCTTGTCGGTCTGTCTGTCCGGGCAGAGCCCGTCTGGGTCCGTGTTGCTCTTCGGCCGGTCCCCTCGGCTGGATGTTGTTTATATTTAAAGCCCAGCTCGTGTTTCATGCGGTTTCCTTATTACACCTTGCCCAGGGACGAGGTCGCCCAGCGTTAGAGCCCTGCCCGGCCGGGAGGAATGTTACTTCTGAGCGTCTGAAAGGAGGTATTGATAGTCCTGTTTGTAGCACTAAGCCCCGGTTGAGCCCCGAGTGTCGTTCTTTTCGACGCGACATGACAGATTATTGTAGGTACTGGCTCGAAAGGGAGAGGTAGCCTCTGACCATATATTCTTACTACGGTTTAAATGATCTATTTTCATTCATACGAGGGGAATAGAGCGGCAATGTTCTCTGCATCCTGCGGATCTGGTGTAAGACAGGGAGAGTCGTGATGAGGTAACCATCCTGGGTCCTAAAAGGCAAAATCCCAGAACCTCGACCGCTCCTAACCTCTCCGGGGAGACGCGTTCCAACAGGTGGGATGCAGATCAAAATAGTTTATCGGTGATATTACCTGCACAACAAGTTGTACTCCATAAAGTCTTCAGACTCTGTTGAGGGGAATGCAGCCCTGGAAATGCGATTTTAGAGACGATGATCCTAAATATAGAAAAAAAAAATGTTTCGCGCAAACACTTTATTGGTGGATTCCAAGCGAAAATGAATTTTTAATAAGCGGCATTTGGAATTCTCACAGAACTGCATCCCAAAATGTGCTGGCGCCAGGTTTAGAGGTCTCAGATGGGGCACGCAATGCTGGGTGTGTTCAAACACATTGTTGGATGGAGCAAAACAATCGAGCCTGACACGTATGAACCGTGAACGTGATGCCATATGTAGTAACCGAGGATGTTTATTCAAAGCCTAGCGCTCACTTTTCCTCCGGTGTCG
>NC_136934.1:4427522-4457522 GCF_949987615.1 Pollachius pollachius | reverse complement strand
CGTGCATGCTGTCGCTACGGTAACTAAACACACCGCGTTTCTTCACGCTCGTCGGAAACGAAAAGGGCCTTTGAAAAGGGGGCCTTTTATTTGACGATTGGTACATTTCTCTGCGGGTCTAGACGGATATGGTTGACACACAGACAGATTGTACGCGCCTGTGTCCGGGTGGTTTCGGGTGTGTGGCTGTATGTGTGTGTGTGTAAATGTGTCGTGTGTGTATGTGTGTGTGTTTGCATATATATATGTGTGCGTGTATGTGTGTGTGTGTTTGTGTCTGGATGCGTATATATGTGTGTGTGTGTGTGTGTGTGTGTGTGCGCATGTGTATATGTCTGTCTGTGCGTGATCGTGCGGTATCGGAGATTTTCCCCTTTGACCCCCCGTCGACACTAGCGACCTCCCTGTTTGGATCTGGCTGTGAACCGTTGCCCCCCCCCCCCTGTCCCCCCCCTGTCCCCCTCCAGCCTGGTGTCCAGTCGCTTCTCCCCCCACATGGTGACCCATTCCCCCCACGGCCTGCACCAGACGGGGATCCCCCACCCGGCCATCGTCAGCCCCGCCATCAAGCAGGAGCCTCACGGCGACCACATCAGTCCCTCCATGCACGCGTAAGAAGGGAGCCCCCACTCACACTGACGCACACACACACACATGCAGGCACGCACACACGGGCATGCGCAGCGCAAACGTACGCAACCCTCGCACGCGCTACGACGCATGCACGTCACGCATGCACACCCTCACACACACTGCGTCGCACACGCTCCCGCACACATACGCACACGCACACGCTTACACATGCACTGCCTCGCACACGCTCACGCGCACAAACGTGCACCCACACACAGACAAGCGCCCACGCACTCACGCACGCACACACACAAACATCCTATCTTTCTGGATGACCCAGATTCCAGTATTCATGTTTTTTGATGAGAACGTAGTCTTAAGCCAAGGGTTTTTGGTCGGTTGGCAATAACCCATTTTCGCATTCCTGTTCGTAGCCGGAAATCGCCGGGACCTCCCAAGAAAGAGGAAGACAAGAAGCCCCACATCAAGAAGCCGCTCAACGCCTTCATGCTGTATATGAAGGAGATGAGGGCCAAAGTTGTAGCAGAATGCACCCTGAAAGAGAGTGCTGCCATCAATCAGATTCTGGGGCGACGGGTAGGCAGAGAACACTTTCTGTGTCTGGTGTGGGTGATCGTGTGTGTGTGATTGTGTGGGAGCTACATGTCGACTGTTGTGTGTTGTGTGTGTGTGTGTGTGTGTGTGTGTGTGTGTGTGTGTGTGTGTGTGTGTGTCTTTGTGTGTGTGTGTTGGATCTTCATTTAGACTTGTGTGTTAGTGTGTGTGTGTTGGAGCTACATGTAGAGTGGTGTGTGTATGTGTGTGTGTGTGTGTGTGTGTGTGTGTGTGTGTGTGTGTGTAGGCCTGGGTATCCATCTCCTCCTCATGTTTATCTCCATGGTTTTGTCTTCAGTGGCACTCGCTATCACGAGAGGAGCAGGCCAAATACTACGAGCTGGCGAGGAAAGAGCGGCAACTGCACTCCCAGCTTTACCCCGGATGGTCAGCACGCGATAACTACGTGAGTGGAACCCCTCCACAATCAGAGCGTCGTGCACGCACAGCCACCAATAATAACCAAGAACTATCCTCATTTGAGTTTGTTATTAGTTCTAATAGAGCTTGTGTCGTTCTCGCTAAAACATCAGGGGTACTTTGTGGACCTTGGCAGCAGACTTTCACTTTGACACCAGCGAGTGGGCTGTTTTTACTGACTGCGCTGTTTTTGTTTATCTCTACAGGGAAAGCGGAAAAAGAGGAAGAGAGATAATAAGCCAGACTCAACACCAGAGGGTAAGGGGGTCTCTTACTCTGTCCTTGTGTGCCGCTTCTTAACGTCCTTTGTTCTAAAATAGAGTAGAGGAGGCGGAAAAGAGAAAGCCTCTCCTGTTTGAAATGACATTGCCTTAGCTTCACTTGACCTGGAAATCTCAAGAGATGCGTCGAGGCAAGCGTGAGCACAGCCCAAAAAAGAAACATGATTGTATTAGTCACTTATTTATTCATGAATGAACTTTTTTGCACCCCTTCCTTTTCCGTCTTTTGTTAAACTCTCTCCTTTATTCAAATTGACTAACCTGTTCACTCTCCTCCACGCCTTGACAAGCAGCATATGAAGTTCATTGCTAATGGTGGCAGGTATGTCTGCTGCCGTTTCCCTTAGCAGACCCCCCCAGGATTAGTCCATCCTAGTGTTTAAAAGACATGTCAATGCATTCACTTATATCATCCCCATAGATTTGTTTGCATACTTATTTCTATACACACATTCCCATTTAAATCGCCCCCAAACTTAATTTCCCCTCCCGTGGTTTGCCTTTTGTTCGCCTTCGTTTGTCGGAATGATCTGAAATTTCATCCCAAGTCTTTTCTTTCACTCACCCATGTGACCATCTTGTCCTTTTTGTATTTTATTTGTATTCGTCAGATCGTTTATCTCGCCCCAACCGGCTTGGGACGCACAATCAGATTGAAACCATTAGCCGTGTCATAATCTTAACGTATCGGTCCAACTCATCGTGGGTGTCTCTCTGTCCCTGCAGACTTCTCCATCAGGAACAAGAAGCAGTGCGTGCAGTACCTGCCCCCGGAGAAGATGTGCGACAGCCCCGCCTCGTCCCACGGCAGCATGCTGGACTCCCCGGCCACGCCCTCGGCGGCGCTGGCCTCTCCGGCCGCTCCGGCTGCCACCCACTCCGAGCAGGCCCAGCCCCTTTCCCTCACCACCAAGCCCGAGGGCCGCATGCACCAGCAGCAGCACCACCACCACCACCACCACGTGGCCCACCACCCCCACCACCACCACCACTTCCCCATCTCCGGGAGGGCCTCCTCGTCTTCGTCGTCGTCGTCGTCGTCGTCCTCCTCCTCCTCCTCCTCCTCCGTCCCGATCGGCAGCTCAGGGAGCCAGCCCACCACCCCCATCTTGAGCCGCCCCATCCCCTTCGCGTCCCTCCACCCCTCCATGCTGTCCCCGCCGTCGCCCTTCCACCAGGCCGCCCTCCACTCGCACCACGCACTGTTCCAGTCGCAGCCCCTCTCCCTGGTCACCAAATCAAATGACTGAAAGAAATAATCCGCCGCTCCTCCCTCCATGTATTGTGCTGTACATTGCTTTTCTTTGAAATAGGCATTAGATTTGTTTTTTTTTTTTTTTTCTAAATAACGGAAATGAAGAATTACTCTTGGTCAATATTTGACCGCGTCCTTTTCCACACCTCGCAACGAAACAAAGTGTATTTTTTTGTAAAGTTTACTGCAGAACTGTTCTTTGTTGATGCATTTATCCAATGAACCTCTTGTATAAAAGAACCGATGTACATAAAGTTTCTTTATAAAAAAAACATTTAAAAAAGGAACAAAAAATGTCTTCTCTTTTTAGCCAAAACTTGATTAATGTTAGTATTAAGTTGAAGTCATAGTGCTGGCCAATAATTGCAGCCCCCTTTTCAATTTGCAAGTGTGTGCCCTTTTTTTGACATGTTAAATAAACATTTGAAATGGTTTCCTAATACAAATGCCTCAATTTATTCTTGTTTTCCAGTTGCATTTAACAGCATGTTCCATTGACTTAACAAGCACAATTTTCTTTAACAAGTTATTGTGGTTTGGATTAATATTCCCCATACAGCAGCCGCTGTGAACATTACATTCATACCACATGTCTTTTGTAAGCATATAAAAAAACAGACAGCATAAGAAAATGAAAGTGCGGTGGGTATTATATATCGGGCTGTTTCTATGCTTCCCGTTGGGTTTGTTGTCACACGGTAACATAGACGAGGGTATCGCTGGATTCTTCTGTCTGCATCCATAGTCTCCACACGAAACGACAACCTGATCCACAGTTTCCGGATGAGTCCCAATCAAGTGTGAATGTTTAATAACGCAAAATGAGGGTAACCACGTTGGAAAAGAGCGCGCAGCCCGAACCAGGGTAACAACATGCAACGCCAGAAAAGATGTACAACAAATAAAAAAGTAATAGACATCTGGTTCTTCCTGGAATATTCAACGCTCACAACAACAGCTAAAGAAAAGCAGGTCACTCCCCTCCGAGGCATAGCCTCCTCCGTCTCCCTGATCCTTTTCTTGCACTTTTATCGCATCTTTATTCACCGTTTGGCACACTGGCAAAGGTTTTAATTAACTCAGAGGTAATGGGATGTAGCCCCAGGGATCTCATTAGGCAATTAAATTAGTGGAAAATACAACGAGGTAGGTAAGGCGTTTTTGGTGGCTTTGCACTGACGGCACAGTGCCAGGGATCGGCCAGTTATCCAATAGATGAGACTATAGGGGAATTAGTTACGATGTCCCCACACTGAAAAAGTAGTGACACGGAGTCGGGAGTTAAAGTGCTTAACCAGACCCTATACTGTACTGCCCTGCCAAATCCTGACATTCAGCTGAATGTGTGTTTTCTAATCCGATTAGTATGTTATTAAGGAAAGATAATCATAAAATGTTTTTTGTATTTTTTCTATATTGTAGCCCTACAGGTAGTGGAATGGGTCTACATGTCAATAGCAGGCTATATATTTGAACACCTTAACACATCCTGCCATATTAACCATCCATATATTATGATAATTTCTCATACAGATTGAATACTGGTCTCAGAACCTTAAAGCAATAACAAACTAATTTTTTTTTTGTAAAATGGCTTAGGTCATTATACAGGCCTCATCTAAATAGATTTACTCCATCACTAGGCTATTGTGAATGCCCTTATATGCTACTCAATCAGCTGGTCGTGGCTATACAACCCATCTGCTACCCATATATATAATATATTCGTTTCTTTAACGTATTTGGCTGTGTTGACAGTATCTGCGCTGTCAGAACAAGGTGAGATTTAATACATGCTAATTCTGCTCATTAAATTCTCCCAATCTCACGCCAGGGTTCATTGTGGTCACTGCTTTGATCTTGAATCAATTTGAGGGAAGCCCTCAACCTATAGATCCTTCAGCTAATCGAGAACACTCAATTACCGAATTTTACCGTCAATGTATAGATCACAATAATAGTTGTAATTAAAGCATTGGCAATTTATTAATTAAATTACGACATTATGAAGTTAACGTTATACCTTAATATTGACACATTTCATGACCTAAATCCCCTGAATATATGCTCGTTCGAGACTTTTTGTAAACTTGTTTTCATAAACATTTGCTTAAAATAGCGACTCTCAGCTGGCTGCTATCTCAACAGAATCTTCTGATGATTTATTCATTTCCATTTGACCTTAAAGATGTGGATTAGGCCTAATTATCCCCCCCAAAAACGAGCGAATTTTTCAAATGTCAAACAGCTTACCACAATTAAGATGTGTTAATTGATTGATTGATTCATACCAATCCACAGGCTCCTCGTGTCCTGCTGGGATGTAAAGCGCCATTACTGTTTTTTTGGATGGTGATCATTATATCATCATAAGGCTCTGTACACAACCTCACGATTTCAGCTCTTTGAATCATAAATATAAATATTGTTGTTTTTTTATTTTCTACTGAGTTAGTTAGTTTGAAATACAAAAAAACTGCATACAACATTATTATCGATCCCCGCATTATGTTCCAATAATAAAACACCTTTCCATGGCACATCTAAATTACAACGAAAGTCACCACTGCCATCTGCCGAGTGCGTCGCGAGTGCGTCAAAGGCTGTCCGCCTTTCAAAAGCGGTGTAGGTGTAATAGCCCAGGTTGACCTGTGCGCGGCAGCACAGAGTCACACTCGTGCATAAATAGCTCCTGTTCCGCTGCAGGGGAAGAAGAGGCACCTTCTGGCGTCACTGGCAGTGTTGCCAGATTGGGCCAGATTTTCCGCCCAATCTGGCCCAATCTGGCAACACTGGTTACCGTGTGCAGCTGTATGTGGAAGTAGAAACGAGCTCGTCAACACTGTCAACGACACAGCTTCTAGTGTGCCAACACCGACCAGTCGTCGGATTGAGAAGTACTGTTTTTTACCGGCTGATCCCTGACATCCACCCGGACGCTGGGTCGATTTCGATGGACGTGATGTTCAGGATTTCTGTGATAATCACGCTGTTTGTGTGCTTTGACAGCATCAGTGGTGAGTAGCTGTACTTCAGAGCAGTCATCCATCATCAGCTTCCCATAGATAAATAAGTATTGAATGGTTCGTCATACCGTTACGTTTTTGTTGTTGTTGTTGCATCTCTGTCATTTCACACAAACGTTGTTATTTGTGTTTTTGTGTTGACATATAGGAACACTTGAACCGGATGTAAAACTGGAGCCAGCTCCCAAAAACCCACCCAAAGTCGGAGATTTGGGGATTCAAGGGAAACCCGATACACCTGTGGTTGATACCAAAGTTGGTGACGGGGTGACTCCAGCTCTAAAAGAAGCGACGGTTAATCCAGATAAACCTGATGTGCCAGATACACCTGTGGTTGATAACAAACTTGGTGACGGGGTGAATCCAGGTCCTAAAGAAGCCAAAGAAGCGACGGTCAATCCAGATAAACCCAATGTGCCAGATACACCTGTGGTTGACGCCAAACTTGGTGACGGGGTGAATCCAGCTCTAACAGAAGTCAAAAAAGCGGAGGTCAATCCAGTGAAACCCAATCAGGGTGAGCCGATTCCCAATTCTAAAAACGTGGCCGAACCAGCTGTCGTCACCAAAGTCGAAGGGTTGGGGGACAGTACAGGTGTGTTAGGGGAAGGTCCACCTGGTGAGAAATCCCCAGCTGAAGAGGTGGTGGATGATCCAATCACTGCCAAAGGTGAAGATGAGGGAAAAGACCGTTCAGAGGCGGATGGAGATGTGGCTGGGCAAGCTACATCCCATGACGAGGAGGGTGTAGGGTCTAATAAAATGCCCAATGAGCCGAAAAACGCCGGGGAGAAGAAGGAGCACATGCAGCTTGGCGACAAGGTTGAATCGGAGAGCAGTCACTTCTTCGCCTACCTTGTGTGTGCTGCCTTCCTGGTGGCCTTGCTCTACATCGGTTACCACAACAAACGCAAGGTAATTATCCTTACCCACTCAGATTCTCAAAAAAAAGTAGACCTTGTGCTTTCATTGACATTACATTGACATTATTTTCATATTTTGTATATTTCATGAAAAGGGATAGGTAATCTGTTATAATTCAATGAAGAAAGTATAATATGTCCATGCATCTAATCTATCTATGTTATTATATTTTAGGTCTCCATTGTCTTTAAGCATAAGCATTTGTCGTTTATCCAACAGAGAGGAGGGAACTCGTATCGTTCTTCTTGCTTTGCTGGTTTATTGGCATTAGGCCAGTCTGAGTACATTTTTAACATGTAACTACTTCTTACCTTTTTCTCTCAGATACTTGCCTTTGTTTTGGAAGGCAAGCGCTCCAAAACAGCCCGCCGGCCAAACAACACAGAGTACAAAAAGTTGGAGCAGCATGTAAGTATTTCATGAATTTATAGGGTCAGCCTAAATCCTGCCAGTTGACCTCAGGTCTTGCTTTAAGATATGAGTCTGGAGCTGGCCAAACAATGGCCGCTTGGCTCCGGACATATCTCGGTCGGCCAATCAGCAAGCCCCACTGAGTGCTGTGGTTGATGCTGAAACCGGGCAGTGATGTTTTCGGACATTTCTAAAATCGCTAAATCCACGCAATAATCGTTATGCTTCTATGGAGTTAGTTTTATTTGTTCCCAAGGATTTGGAAGACATTTTTCTCTCAATGATAATGGTTGTAGTAATGCTTTCAGCTGGTCTTATATTTTGGAAATATTGCACTTGAGATCCGACTGGCTTTAGCTAAACTAATCGTCTGCAGAGTAAGGTTGACTGACAATGCCCCTTAACACACACCCTGATGGAATGGACCACAAGCCTATAGTATTTCAGGGATCTACATTTTCCCACTGGTTTTCATACATTGTCAAGCATTCAAACACTCTTATTCAGTCATTTAGACGATTATTTTAACTGCTATTAAGTTATGCTACTGTACCATTTTGTTTTCAATGCAGCACCATCTTGTATTCAAATAAGCTGCATGACATTTAAAAGCCGGCTGTTGGCTGTGGCCCAGGAACCGGTTCTACTGGACTATCCGACCCCCACTTACACGGTGTCTGTCTCTCTCAGGTGTGATCTTCATCATCAAGACATCGCCTCGTACCGCTGAGTTCAACACGAGTCTCTCTCCAGAGATCACAGAATATCTGTGACCCATTTTTTTCACCCCCTTTGGGTCTGGACTGTTGGTAGTGTTTGCTGACGTACTATTTACCATATTAATGCTTATTGCATGACTATGCAGATGTCAATATTGCCATTTTAAGGGGATTTGTTAGCATGTTTTTTGCACTGGTGTTATTTTACCACTTTTGTCTTGTAACGAACAGAATTTACGATGCGAGACGGCTGTTTCTCAGGATGTTAAAAAAAAAAATGGTGAAGAAATCGATGAAGAATGTCTTTAGTGTTTGAAGATATAAAAAAAAACTGTGCAATATTGGAAGAATAGTATGGGCTGAATGACCACTACTGGATTAATTTGAGACAAAAGATATTTACTTTTCACTTGTTTGTCAAGGAGAAGACCAACATTTGAAGTACTCCCAATTATTGGTTAGTTTGCAAATCACTGTTTGTTCTCAAGCTGAATCTAATTATCTACCAGACATGTTCTAGATGGGATGAGTTCTGGCATCATAGAAACCTTGTTTTAATAACATGTCTCAATATCAAAATTAGGTGTAAACAGGAAACAACTGAAATGTATTTATTTTTGCATTTATTCAAAGATGCCCCTCCAACGAAAATATAAATATAAAATACATATTTAAAGTTAGAATTTTATGTTTTGTATTTGTTTGAATTCGCAGTCTTCAAAATGGTTATGTATTTGCACATCAATTGTGTCCATGCTGGACCAATGACCTGAAGTGATTTTGCAAATAAACTTTTGTACTTTGAAGTCTCAATATAAACCAGAAGTTTCTTGCAATATATCCACACAGAGATACAGTAGGCGACTCATTGCGCCTATACTTCTTAATGGTATCTTGGTCCCAATTTGAGCTCAGAGATATGGTGGAGGAATCGTCAAAATGGCAACATATTCTTAGTCTCCTCTTCATACAAGTCTGGTATTTCCCCTATGCTTGAGGAAATCATCTCCACAGTTGTGCAACCACGCAGTTCCTTCTCGTAGTCAATCAGCTGCTTCCAGAAACCCACATTAGGCCTGATGATGGGGCGGCTAGACCTCACACACCCGTGCGCCTCCAGAAGGCTCTTGTTGTGGTGCTTCATCAGATACGCGATGCATAACGTCGCGGAGCGGCTCACGCCCGCGTTGCAGTGGACCAACGTGCGCCCATCACTCCGACAGACCAGGTCTATTTTGTTTGCCACTCGATGGAAGTGATCGCAAAGCGTGGTCAACGGAGAGTCCGCGACGGGGATGTGAACGTAGTCCACCCCAGGACGCGGGTGGCTGGCTTTGTTTTCAGAGACATTGATGATGCAGGTGATGTTAAACCGCTGGAGGACAGAGGCGTCGGATGCCGCCCGGACGTTGCTGAGGTACAGCTGCGGGGTGACTTGGCACAGGCCGTGCAGAGTACCCGGAGGAGGCATAGGCGAGGCGCTTTGATTCCCACCACAGCATCAGCTTAGTCGTTATGTTGTGGTCTGGAATTTGGGCTGTTTTGTATGGCAGCCCAGATAGACCAAGAGTGTGCATCAACGCGAGGATAAAATTTCGCCCCCTGCTGGAAGTAAGGCGTCCCCTCCTTTTATTACAAAAAAACGTTTTGGTTACTTGATTTCTATCTACCACACACACACACACACACACACACACACACACACACACACACACACACACACACACACACACACACAGCTAGAAAATTAAGCATGTTGTCATCAACAAAAAATGCACTTATGAACAAAGTGAGTGTGTGTGTGTTTTTTTTTTTGTTGTTGGTTTTTTGTGTGTGTGTGTGTACAGCAATAGTGTACATCTTATTATGGAACATATAACATATATTACACCTTTTTCTGTTTTAGGATTATTTATTTTTTTATAGATGCTTGGGCCAAGTGCCCCGTCATATAGGCCATATGTTGGGGACTCATATGCCGGCTGGGTGGAGGGATGATGCCTTGAGGCAGTCTTCGGCTCCCCGGTTGCCAGGGAACGCAGATGGTTAATGGAGGGTGCATACAAAGGGCTATAAAACCTGTGGCAGCTGGAGTCCGATCCCGCTGCCTATTTATGGAGGTAGGTAGGTCTAGCTATGGACATGTGCGAAACCGGTTTTATTGAGCTCCTACAATACTGTTATTTGTTTGAAGGTTTTTTTTCCTTCGTTTTATTTACCTCCCTCTCCCTGAACCGTCCCTCTTCCTACCCAGTGCGCAGCTGTTTCCAGGCGCACCCAGCACCACCCAGCTCAGCAGCAAAGGCTCACTGAGTGGGGGTGCCGCGTTTCCGCCGTGGATGATGCAGACGATACGAACCGTAATACTGCCTATAATTAGTCCACTCTTGGCGTTCAGTCTGTTGGATTTCTGCCTGTGTGATAGCTGGAGCCCTGAATTGAACATTAAAGATAAATGGACGGTGGACGGTCCTGACTCGCGTCGAGCCGTCTGCAGCTGCTGTAGCTGCAGGTGCATTGCACGCTACCCGGAGATGACTGGTACGTTCATCTATGCTTTGTGTGCATGTTTCTCCCAATGGATTGTACATTGTAGACTTGATTACGTTGTTTTTTTTAAGGTAAGCCTACTATCTCTTAGGCATTCACATCAGCCGGTGCCAATAATAGCCTATTATAGATCCTGTTTTTTTTTTAATTTTTTTACCGTCGTTGCTGGGGCTGCATGCCAACGTTTCAGAACATTTTCTCTCGTTGACATTTCATTTTGTGATTGCCTTGTCCTTTTCGACTGATGGGGACTTTTGTACAGGAAATCCCCACAGACCAGCTGCTGCAACTAGGACCAAGCACAAAGAGACCCAGAAAAAGGACGGGTATGAATCCAGGTGTGTGCCCTCCCAGGCTGCGTTCATTTTGATTCTGGGTCTTTGTGAAGGCCTACGTTTCCACAGTGGGCCTACCACGTAGTTACAGTGTATCATTCTCAGTTATGTAAAAGCGATTATTATAGCCTGTGGTTAAAACAATTCATATTTTGTTCGAAGGCTAGTTCATTGAATGAACGTAGCATTGTTATGTTTGGGAGGAGACCTTCTGGTGTGGTTCCACTTTCTGCTGCGTTCTGTTCTGCCTTGCCTTTCAGATACTGTACCCTGGGAAAGGAAGGCAGGTCTGTGGTTTCATGGTAGGCCTACTCCCTTCCCCTGGTCAGGACACAACATGCACAGTACCCTCTACTGCTTCATTAGGTACACGATTTATTACCTGCTCTCAATATTGTTTTCTTTTATGTTGTCGAAATCCTCATTCACAATTCAGAGTCTGTCATGGTTTTATACATATGTCTTTGTCCTAGATCTAAACATAAGTCTCACTGTGTATTATAATGTGAAATATCTCAAGCAAGCAAACAGAAATGCAGCTGCTGTGTTGGGAGTGTTGAAATCATTTTGTAGTATTAAAATATTCACAATTTCGCTGTTTCATATCAATGTTTGTCAGTGAGCCGAGTGACGAGAAGGGAAATCCAAACAAGGTTATCCAATTTACCATATGGTGGTCAGTGCCTGCGAGCGCTTGTAATGTGATGTTCTTTCTACAGGGATGAATTCTCCTCCCATCACCGGCGGCCCTTGCCTTTAGATCCAGAGGAGGGGGGACCTTCCAAACACCAGTGTTCAATGTGTGATGCCCAAAAAAACGTTTGCCGCAGTGCTCTTGGCCTTTTGTTATCAGTTGCACAAGAAGAGTTGGTTAATTTTTTCCTGTCTGTAAATAATCCCAATCTTGGCCCACTCCCACACGCTTTTCGGCAGAGCATAGCTTTCGCCTTCATATTCAGAATAGCTGTTTCTCCTTTGCTCAAATTCGATCTGCTATGGTCTGCTTGCCTCCTGCAGTAACCCTAGTAACTAGGCTCCCCTTACTCCTTCACATATCATCTCATGGTGATTAGAATCCCATGTTAATGAGTTGTTCCCTGACACTCTATTCACATGTCAGCTACATTTATCAAATTCTTCTTGAGTTGTGTTAATTGTTTGATTTGGTTAATATTATAAGTGTGTGCGTTTGTGTGAAGGGGTGTGTGTGTGTGTGTGTGTGTGTGTGTGTGTGTGTGTCGTGTTGCTTCACAGATATTTCATAACAGCAATGACCTTCAATTATGTGTGTGTGTTTGTGTGTGTGTGTGTATGTGTGAGTGTGTCATGTGTGTATTTGTGTATGTATGTGCGTGTGTACAAACGCATGTGTATAAGGCTTCTACATATGCAGTATACAGAACTGAAAGGCTTATAGAAAGCCTAAAGAGTGCATTCAACTGAGCCTTTTGCGTATTGTGTGATATGCTATGAAAGTGTCAAATATGAAATGCAAATGCAAATAGAAAATACACACATAGTATTTAAAGTCACACTGACATTGACATATTTGGATACCACAACATAGTATTTTCTTTATCTATGTTGATTGATATCTCCATTTCTACATTTACAAATGAAAATTTTAAAAAACTTTAGCCTACCCTCACACAATTATAAAGTATAAGAAACCAAATGCAAGTATTTGCATTCCCTATTTGACCATTGATACTACTACTAACTTCCACTAACAGCTAATCCAGTACTAATGTCTCCTAACCAATGTTTCCTTACTAACCCATAATAACCTGAATGCTGAAGCTCTTCTTCTTCTCTCTATCCTCGTCTGACTAACACCCTGCTTTGTGCCCGCAGTCCACTGCACAGAAGCCCCTCTCTCCTGACACCTTTCTGCCACCAGACATAAGATAAATCAATTGGCTCACGTTTAAGTTTGATATGTCAAGCTACAACGTGTGAGTAAACTTGAGTATGGGAGAAGGGGTTTTGGGACATACTGTAACTCATAATCGTAAACAAGATGCAAAGAGGAACGGCACTTGGATCCGGCTTGGTTGACCACGGTGGCTGAAATGGGAGAAACTTCAATATTTATACTTTTAAATTCTTCATTTTATTACTCTTATTTAACGTTATGGCCATAGCCAAAGCAATAAAAAAGAATTTAATTTGGCAAATTTCTATCGCACATAAATCTATTTGATATTTAGTTTTACATCCGTCTCCTCGACCCACAACACGGCTGATGAATGCTTCATTGTATTTCCCTTTTCTGCGCTGTGGTCAGCCACCCAAGGTGAGTCACATGTCTGTGGTTACCTTCCCCCCGGAGTGCACAGCCACACCCAGGCCAGCGCCTCCCTTTCCTCCACTAATGTGAGATGTGACGATACTAACAGCTCACGCAGCTCGCGTGGCTAAATATGGGTCTGGTCCTTCTATGCTCCAGGGCACAGGTAGTAGACAAAACAAGTGAAGATATCGCGTATTGACTAGGACCCTTCACAGAGCTGTCCAAGGAGGGAAAACACAGGTGTAGCCCCCAAAATTAACATTTGGTAGGTATAGGCAGGAGTTTAATTTAGGTATGTCGAAGCACCAGCGATGGTCATTGTGTTATCTTCACTAGTCTCCACTAGGTAACAGTGCCCTGGTACATAAAAAGAGCTGAATCATAATTAGTGTTCTGAGCGACACCTGTGTTTGTCCCACGATGACGCCTCTGAAAAGGGTCTGCTGCTCAAGTGAGAGCAACATTTGGAACAGGTAGTAGTGATCAGGTAGCGTTGCACAGACTACCCACTACTTTTCGATACTAGTAGGATTGTAGCATACATTGCAAAGGCCTTTTTAACAGTGCATGCAGAATGACAGCAGTGCTTGTTTCTAGAACCACGACGGGCTGCAGTTAACTGGCATGGATATCCCAATCAAAGCCTTGGTTATGTTAATGATACCTCCGATCCATAAACTCGTAGAAGGCCATAAGATCGGACCGAAAATGTTATAACTGCAATATGCAGCTTTGTTTTCTACTAACACTTTCTCCCGGTTGATACTAACACATGAGCTTGAAATAGCTCTCCACAAGCTAACACACTAACTTACTAATGAACTAATAAACTAATAATTGTACTAACACAAACAACTAAACTGGCTTGGTGGATGTGTGAAAGTGTGTGGGCGGCATTTCCTGCCAGAAATAGAAGCATGTTGTCATCAACAAAAACTGCACTAATGAGTGAAGTGTATATGTGTCTGTGTGGGCTATGTGTGTGTGTGCCTGTATGTGCTGTGTGTGTGTGTGCGTGCCTGTATGGGCTGTGTGTGTGTGCATGTGTATGGGCTGTGTGTGTGGAGTGTATGAACTGTGTGTGTGTGTGTGTGCGTGTGTGCGCCTATATGGGCTGTGTGTGTGTTTATGTACAAAGTGCTTTTGATTGTGTGGGAGTGTGTGAATCAAGATCCACCAATGTCTGTGTCTCTATACATTCTCTGACCCATCGAATTGTAGATCCATGATCAATGGTAGGAGTTACTGTGGTTCCAGGTTTAAGACTCAAGGCGTTTTTGTTATTGATAACTATCCTTGTACCTCTTTATTCAAAATGTAAAAATGTTTATGTTTCACTGTGAGTGACATTGAATACATTAAAGATCAATGTTCATTCCCCTCATTGCTCCCAAATTATTTCATGATTGCAAATGTAATAAACCATGTGTTTCTTTAAACCTGCTATTTGTAATATTGTGTGCAGTTTGTATCTGAAGTGGATTACAATCTCATTTCACAAGTAACACAATCATAAATAAAATGTATCAACATTAAAAGTGGTCTTGAGAGGAAAAAAAAATCCCTAATGGGTAGGGAGCCCATCTAATCGTATAATTATTATCAATAACGGATATAAATACCCATCTTCTTTGACTCTACCATCTTGTTGGCATGGGTTCCTATAAACACAATACTAACACAATAAAGAGGGATGGCCAGACACATTTCAGCTCAGTTTCATTTCCACAGGCAAGCTCCTGAAATGTCGAGAGCAAGAAATATTAAAATGGGATTGCCGACCTGGAAATGTATTTTTCCGCCCAGATGGAATTTACCAGGTATTTTATTTCTATGGAGATGTGAAGTGCAGTTCCTGGAGTGGCTTTCACACCGTCTCTGCTCTCCTGATTACAGTAATCATGCTGAAACCTGATTACTGCCACCACACGCTCAGTGCATGTCGCCCCTTGTGTGTTTACACCTGTGATTATCATTATTATCAGGGTCTTCAGACTCAGAAAATGATGACAAACCTATTAGAAGCAGTCCACCTCCCATCGACTGGGGATGGGCCTACTACGTCTCTTGGGTTGCTCCAGAGCTTTTATGGGATGGTTAAAATGGTGTATTTCTCTCTTTCTTGCTCGTCATTCCTTTGCAGCATGATTTTGATGAGAAAAGATATTGATTGATGAAGATAGTAACGAGGGTTAGGGTTAGGGCTTTCAATCTCCTAGATCCTCAGCAGGGGGCAGCAACATGCCGTTTTAGAAGAATGAAATGACAGCAGTTTCTGCTTTAATGCCGACGATGTACAAATGTTTGTAATTGCAGTGGAATTTGAAACTAATCATTATGTCATCATGTCTACTGAGTGAAACCATTTAATGGTCAAATAATTTATAGCCTCTCCGTTTTCATGTTAAGTGCTGATTAGCATGCTACCATTTAACCGTTAGGGGTTAGTTACTGGAAGACATGGACATGCACGCGCTCTCTCTCTCTCTCTCTCTCTCTCTCTCTCTCTCTCTCTCTCTCTCTCTCTCTCTCTCTCTCTCTCTCTCTCTCTCTCTCTCTCTCTCTCTCTCTCTCTCTCTCTCTCTCTCTCTCTCTCTCTCTCTCTCTCTCTCTCTCTCTCTCTCTCTCTCTCTCTCTCTCTCTCTCTCTCTCTCTCTCAACCCCCCCCCCCCCCCCCATCATTCCAGCACGGCTCCACGTGGATTTTACTTCCTGCAGGGACGGCTGGTATCAATGGGCTAGTGGGGCTAAGCCCTCCCTATCTTTTAGAATAAACATGACAACATTATTAAATTAATGGAAATATTCAAATATAATAATTACTACAACTTAGAATTGGTTGATTTTGGTGCAACGGAGAAGTGACAGCACCAAATAATCACAAAAACGCAGGACATACATATAGATATGTTGTGTGGGCTTAGAAAAGTCAGCCCAGACGATCTGTCTGGGCTGATTTTTCTAAGCCCACGCTGAAGAAAATCAGCATCCAATCGGTGTCGTCCAATCGTGATTGACAGGTGTTATGACATACCCCCTTGATTTAGAGACCATTTGGGCTAAATTAATATAGCCCAGACCAACAGTGACAGTGACTCTCACTGGTGACGGTCCCTGTTAGAGGCGGGAGAAAAAAGTGAAAAAGAAACCTGACCACAATGGAGAGCGCTAATCTACCTAACGAAGTGGACTACCTACTGACTCATCCGTTTTCGTTGATGTCTTGAGAAGAAAAAAAAAAGAAATAAAGAGACTGGGGCCACATCGGCCAAACGATGTTCAGATAAAGCAAAAGTACACGCGACAAAATCGTTCATTTTGCACCTCTTGGTTCGAAAGGAAAGACTGGCTAACGGCTAGCTTAGCTAGGAGCGCTCTCTTCCGTTTCCCTCGCGTGCTGTTCGGAGGAGACACAGCTTGGACCCAACAAGTGGTTGCGGATTTAAAACATGTGTCCTGTAAAATAAAGAAACATGAATGCAGTGCAACTCACATTGGAAACTGTGTGAAGTTTTCAATATTGGGAAAAGTAAATATTGCCTGTCAGCTGGATGACGGCTACCACATCTCCGTACAGAGACACAACGAGCAGGTGAAGAAAAACCAGACATTCGCTGTCACGGATTGTGGACTGTATTAGGTTCTGTGGGGCGCACGAGCTAGCTCTCAGGGGCTCTGAGGAACCGGCAACTTCACTCCAGCGGGCCGTGTTTTTGGACCTCGTTGACCAGTTCTCTTTTTATTAAGACAGCCAGTTAGCAGATCATCTGTCAAACGCACATGTTGCCAAGTACACGTCTAAGACTAGCCCAAAGGAGTTGCAACCCCTGTGTCATCGGAAGAGTCAAGAGAGGTGCTCCAGTACACGGAAGAGGATCGAAACATTTCTCCGAAGTGCCACGGGACGAGATGGGCTTAACGCCCTAGCGATGCTGTCTGTTGAGCGGGACCTCATCCAAAAATCACCGGACTTCAATGACATGGTGATTAACCTGGTTGCGACTCAGAAAGGCCGTCGATGTGAGCTTCTCTTCAAATAAGGTAGGCCCCAGCTGCCCTGATATTGATTGTATTCGGGACATGATGCTTGCTTCATAATGTTTGTGATAAAAACTGCAGTTGGCAGTCGTTACAGTGCGAACACGTTTTGTTTGTTTGTTTGTGTGTGTGTGTGTGTGTGTTTGTGTGAGAAACTTTTGCCATCAGAACATGTTTGTAGCCTACTTATCTAATTGTTTATACAGCATTATTAATTGCTGTAACTTGGTGCTGTATCTCTGGACTGTACCTCGGATGTGATTTTGGAAAATCATTTCGTTTCTCCATTGCCTGCTGTCTCTCTGCATTATATTTGTTGTGATTCGAGGCCTGATATTGAATTTATTCGGGACATGATGGTTGCTTCATGTTGGTGATAAAAACAGTGCATTTGGCAGTCGTTACAGTGCGAACACGTCTAATGTAGTCTCTCTCTCTGTCTCTGTCTCTCTGTCTCTCACTCTCTCTGTCCCCCATCCCCCCTTCCCGTGAGGATGGACACTGGGTTACAGCGGCCCTCACAACCCCACACACCCACCCCACCCCTTTCAAGTGTAGATTGTATATAGTTCTCTGCAAACCTATGGTGGCATCATGCCTTCAGTGTGCATATTGCATGTAGTTCTCTGCAAACCTATGGTGGCATCATGCTTTCAGTGTGTATATTGTATGTAGTTCTCTGCAAACCTATGGTGGCATCATGCTTTCAGTGTGCATATTGTATATAGTTCTCTGCAAACCTATGGTGGCATCATGCCTTCAGTGTGCATATTGCATATAGTTCTCTGCAAACCTATGGTGGCATCATGCCTTCAGTGTGCATATTGCATATAGTTCTCTGCAAACCTATGGTGGCATCATGCTTTCAGTGTGTATATTGTATGTAGTTCTCTGCAAACCTATGGTGGCATCATGCTTTCAGTGTGTATATTGTATGTAGTTCTCTGCAAACCTATGGTGGCATCATGCCTTCAGTGTGTATATTGTATGTAGTTCTCTGCAAACCTATGGTGGCATCATGCTTTCAGTGTGTATATTGTATGTAGTTCTCTGTAAACCTATGGTGGCATCATGCCTTCAGTGTGTATATTGTATGTAGTTCTCTGCAAACCTATGGTGGCATCATGCTTTCAGTGTGTATATTGTATGTAGTTCTCTGCAAACCTATGGTGGCATCATGCCTTCAGTGTGTATATTGTATGTAGTTCTCTGCAAACCTATGGTGGCATCATGCCTTCAGTGTGTCTTGAACAACCACGCATAAAAGGTTGCACATATTATATTGATATTTTATCGTATTTGTCTAAATGCATACTTGACTGTAGATAGATTTATGAGTGAAATTACCAACACAATAGGTTGGCCGTAACTCACCCATTTTAGAATCACATTCTCGCTCGTGTATAATTCCCAATTATTATTGATGTATTTGCACTTTTAATCTTGCTGAATTCTACAAGGCAAATCAATTAAGTTAAAACTTAGTTCCCCGGCTTCATTCGTCTTTGTAAGGAAATGTTCTCTTTTGTCTTTATTATTTTGTCAGAATGCACCAGAATGCTTAGTTTGTATGTGAAAATCACAAAAAAATCTTCGGGGGAAGGATGCCCCCAGAACCCCCTACAGGGGGTTTGGTTTACAAACTTTTAGCCCCCCCTAAAATAAAATTCACCAGCTGCCACTGACTTCTTGTGTATCTTAATGGAAAGCACTTGGAAAATAGGCTGTGTAGTGGACACGCGTATATCTGTGTGTTTGTGTGTGAATGTGCTGTTTTTGCTTGATGCTTGTTAAATAATATATTTAACAAGCATCTCATCCCAATATAAACATACATATTAGTGCCTGTATAGTTCTGTGTATTCAGGAATCTACGAGTATGCTTTTGTGAGGGTTATCAGGTTTCACATTGACCCGTACAGCCACAAAGGTCGGACAGAAATACCCGAAGAACGTACACACACACACACACACACACACACACACACACACACACACACACACACACACACACACACACACACACACACACACACACACACACACACACACACACACACACAGGGACACACACACACACACACACACAGGGACACACACACACACACACACACAGGGACACACACACACACAGGGACACACACACCCAAGGATAGACACACACACACACACACACACACACACACACACACACACACACACACACACACACACACACACACACACACACACACACACACACACACACACACACACACACACACACACATTTCCACCCCTGCCTCCACCTCCAGTCAGCCAGACAAGGGGCTTCTGCTCCCCATTTGAGGCCGATGCGAACCAGATGACGGAGGGTCCGTCGGTAGGAGCGACGGGGGCCCGAGGTCCCCACGGGTCAGCTGTAATTCACCAGAGGGCCCCCCTACCCCAACACCACCCCTCCCTCCTTGTCATGAAACCAAAACCAATGTGAGGCTCCACTTATAGTCTGAAATATCACACAAAAGCCTCACTCACAGGCATGTTGTTCTGGGGGGGGGGGGGGGGGGGTCTGTGGATGCCCCCCTAATCAGCTTAATGAAGTGCTGTTGTTACCGGTTGGTTTGAAAAGCAGTTACTGAAGGTGCCCTGAGTGACCGGTCGTCTAGTCAGAAGACTC
The DNA here is from genome assembly GCF_949987615.1 of Pollachius pollachius. Classification (NCBI taxonomy): domain Eukaryota; kingdom Metazoa; phylum Chordata; class Actinopteri; order Gadiformes; family Gadidae; genus Pollachius; species Pollachius pollachius. Next base: position 4,437,423 of record NC_136934.1, on the reverse strand, counting down.
AGACTCCTGAATTCCTCTGCCACTGTGTGTGTGTGTGTGTGTGTGTGTGTGTGTGTGTGTGTGTGTGTGTGTGTGTGTGTGTGTGTGTGTGTGTGTGTGTGTGTGTGAGAGAGAGAGACTTAGCAGGAAATAGTTCCACAATAACCTCATCGTTTTAGAATCCTGGAGGTTTCACTTATTATGGGTCCCTGTTTAGTTTCGCACTTAAGGAAGGTACGTGTGCATTGTGTGTTTGTATATTGTGTGTGTGTGTGTTCATGTATTCACTAGTGCCCATGTTTCTGCTTAGATTATGTATGTATTGTGTGTATGTGTATGTTTGAGCTTGTGTGTTTGTGTGTGTGTATTTGTTCACAGGTGTGTATGTGTGAGCTGATTGCATGTTTGTGTGTGCGTGTGCATATGTGTGTGAGCTGAATGTAAATGTGTGTAGGTGTGTGTGTTTGGTGTGTATATGTGAGCTGAATGCATTTGTGTGTGTTTGTGTGTGTATGTATGAGCTTTATACACCTGTGTGTGTGTGTGTGTGTGTGTGTGCGTGTGCGTGTGTGCGTGTGTTATTCAGGAACAGTATTGTAACCAGAGCCTCCATCCCAGGCCAGACGCCTGCTGGAACAGCAGCACATGTCCCCTCCAGGAGTCTTCTCGCTGGAGGCGATGGCAGGAAGGGGTGGGAAACGCAGCCCTGCTGAGGGGAGACCCCTCGGAAAAAAAATGCATAAAAACGGCCTGCAAGCTCTTTTCATAGCTAGACCGGTTTTTCCTAATCGCTTTCTGACTCTTTCTGTTTGTACCATTGTGTCGCACAAGGTATGACATACACATTCACTCCAGTAATTGTGGGAATATTTTGACAGTGATATTTAATAATGATGAGGAAATGTTCCTAATAATCAGGGCAAAGATACTATGGTGTTGCCCAATGTTTTACACATTTTAACTTTGAAACACCTTCCTAAAATAAAGTCTGAAGAATAATGCCTACTTATTTCCAGCACTGTACTGAGTGTGTGCCAATATGGCATCAGGAAGGTAAACACTGTGTGACAAATCACCTGATTTTTTTTATGCACAACATATAGGCGTCTTGGGAGACGGCATTATAGGCCAGGGGGCGGAGTCAGAACAAACCCAGACAAATCACACAAATCCGCTTCTTGGAAAGCTGTCAATGTAAACCTCGCGCACCCCGGGTGACTCCACTAAAACAGCCAATAAACACACTTCTCTCCATTTCACGCCATACACCGCGCGTTTCATAAAACATGTTTTATACATTAGATGTTGTAACTCACGTCCAGACCCCCACTTTGTGTTTCAACACAGCACTCTCGGCAGTGTGCAAAGAATGTGGCTCCTAGCTCGCCTTCCGATGGTTTCATCGTGTTCCCGATCGGGTTCGAAATGGTTGTTCCTGAGATGTAAATCAGGAGAGAAATGAGTGAATGAAAGTGAAACCCTCGCTCTTATTGTGTTTGTGGCTGAACAACACCTTTAACAGAGACGAACAAGAATTAGGTCACCCTGATGCCGCTATAACCATCCCTCTGCAGCTGAATTGTTGGGCATTATGTGAGCACAGAATCTGTGCATACATACACTTGGCCACGGTAATCTGCTCAGAGAGGCCAGGCTACGAGAGCACACACGCACCCACAAACACAGGCACACACACATGCACACAAAAACACACACATAGGCACTATGGCACACAAACACGCACTCGCAGACACGCGCGCACACACAAACACACATGCGCAGACAAATGCGAACACACAAACACACACACGCAGGCAAGCATGCTCACAAACACACACACGTGCACACACACGTCCACACAGGCTCACAAACACACACACACGTGCACGTGCACACATAAACACACACAACTCCAAGGCAGCAGTCAGCCCTCATATTATTTTGGGCCCCAAGACAAATCTTGAAAAGCAGTTGACTGGGGGCTTGGGAGGGGGAGAGGAAGGTACATTTAAGGGTGGCAAAATGTGGGTCGGGTGTAAGGGGGGGGCTTAATGTACAATGGACGCTTTAACACTAGACCGGGGCTTGAAAATGGTTTGCAGGCTTTGAAAACATTGGAAACGAAGACAAAAAACCCCACTTGGAATGATGAACAAGACAAACTCTGTCTCTGACCAATACGAACCAGCATAGCGATTGCTATGAGCCAACGTGTAAGAATGATAAAATCATAATGTATTGCTTAATCCGTGTTTGAACGGCCATACAAATGTTGTACTTCAAGGTTGCAATTAAATGCATAATTACTCACTTATGAGTCGTTACCATAATTCACAGATTGACCTGTAGCTGACGATTTGGCTTTAGGTGGTTCCAGACATTAGGAACCATCCCCGCGGTGTTGCTGTGCCCTGATTCTCACGTGTCACGTGGTCCTCTTCCCACGTCTCTCCGGCTTAACGCATCTCCTATTTAACTATTTGACACATGATACGCTTGGTCACGCCTTTTCCTTACCACCCTATTTTTGCTCATCCCCAAACTAATGTCGCGCTAATTATGTTAAAAAATGCTGATATTAAGTCACAGACCCCCATGCTTCCTAAATGTCCCCCCCCCCCCCCCCTCCCGTGAGTGCAGTCAGCGGTACAGGAAGAAGCAGATAAGCGGACGACCAATCTATCCTGTTGGCTGCTGAATGATGGACAGTAATTAAAAGTTAGCTAATAACCTCTTCACACCTGACATTTCAACAGGGAGGTCTTGGACACCATTATCTACATATAGATTAAACAGCCTAATTGGCGAGGAGATAGGGTTAGTAGGATCGCAAAAAGGGAAAAGGGAAAAAAAGGCCATGCCTTCACCGAGCCATTAAGCAGAATATCTGAGTGACACTCTGATTTCGCGCGCCTCGCTAATGTGACAGGAATTGAGCTGAACTAAACGCTAAATGAATGAAGCCTATCTTACAGTGGTTATTACCGGGGCAAACACCGGCCATGGAAAATAGCTTTAATTTCATAATAATTGCTGGATGGACGTGACTCGTTAAAGACACAATGTAGAGGGCAGGAGTAAAGCAGGTAGTTGTGGGGAGCGGGGGGAGTAAGGAGAGGAACAGAGGATAGTCTCTCCGGTGGCTGGTGAGTTGATAGGCCTATGAGCTATGGAACACCCCGTTAAGCACAACACTACGCTACTTTGGTTTGGAACTCATGGATTTGTAACCAAATCAATGCCGAAGATTTGGCAATGTGCAAATAAAGCTTACTGGAGGACTATTGCTGACACGAAACCTGTCTTGTTTGTGAACTTAACATAAGAATTAATGATGGGTTTAATGTATCACGTTACCCGATACCAGCATGTTGGGGGCCTTGTTGTCTTCTGATTTATTAAATGTAATTTCTTGCTTATTTGAGGCAGATGAGGAAAGACCACAAATCTGTCACGATGAAACACTTCTCTAGACTAAACAATGGATGACGGAGACGTTTTCCGTCTTTAACTAGACAGGTCTTTATTCTGAATGTTCCCTGCTGGCTATCAAAATACAAAGTCCCTCGCAAGTGTCTGTGAAACATTTCTTCCTGGCTCGCAGACTGTTGTTATTGCAGCCATCTCTATTAACACCATATGTGCAATACATTAATCAATACACTACTGTAAGACAATCTTGATTACTTTTTATTTATCTTCTTGTTTTTGGCACTAAATTCTAAGAAAATATGTGTCCGTGGTTACAGGGGTTTGAAATAGAAGTGTATCGCTAAAGAGGCTACATTAGTACACAGTGTCTTAGACGAAGCAGAAAAAAAAAGCCCCAGACAGATCTGAAATCTGCAAGCAGCTTGTTCAGAGTGGATAAAAAACTTCATCCCTCCAATTAGGATTGCCTTGCACTCATCACTTTTAAGTGTCAGCTGCAGGCTTCAAATCTGCATTTAGAAGCTCATTTTGCTTGCCTTTTTAACTTGCGAAGGTGTGTGCACTATGACAGATGTGTCTAGCTCACAATATGCATGTCTGTGTGTGTACGTGCGTACGTGCATGCTGCATTATTCAGACCGTTGATCAGTGGATCCTGAGATGCTTTCTAGATGTCGTTTTCACTGCCGCTGCACCAACAGAATGTCGATTTAGTTTTGCTTAACATTTTTGATTGTGGTTATCAGTCAGATTTATAGCTATATGGATGTTTGCTAAGGAAAAGCTTTTTTCACTAAATAGGTGTGTTACATATTCTGTGCTGTTCATTTATTAATGGATACAATGTAGATAAACTCTAATTCGAGGATGAACCACCACACCAACTCACTTAATTAATTTGGCCTAATTTTGAGGAAGATTGAGACACAAAGATGGAATAATGTAAAATGAGCTTGGTTGGTGTGATTCATTTAAATACTTGTTATCCTCTCCTCTCTAATTGATTACATTCATCCTGAAAGGTTGACTTTTAATCAATTCAGAATTGGTTGTTAGTTGTTGATGTTGACCACTCTTTGTTTAATAATATGGTTTTCTTTAGTTGTAATTTTGTATTTTTCTGTTTCTGACTAAGAACATTTTTGATTATGGTTATCAGTCAGATTTGTAGCTATATGGATGTTTGCTAATGAAAATCTTTTTTCACTAAATAGGTGTGTTACATCGTCTAAATATTTGTCTAAATATTAATTAATTTAGATATCTCTTTAACGCAGGCAGGCCAACCTAATCCTATGTGATCAGTGAGGTCCACGAGAGAAGCATCTCAGAAGGTTTTGGACGGATCATTGAAAAAATAATAACTGCTCATGTACAATGAACAACCAGGCCTGAAAATAGATAAGTGATTAATTTATTAAAACAGCATGTTTAGAATTTTTTACTTTTCACAAAATGATGTGATTTCTGAATGAGAGTAGGCCAAATTTGTTTTTAACTGGACACAATAAAAAACTTCCTCAGCAATTTGTCAAAAACTTCCTCACGTCAAAATGTCAAAACAATTACACTTTTTTTAGTAATTTACAGTGGATATTTACTTAATTTACAAATGAGTGGAAATCTCACTATGTTTTTTTGTAAGTGTCACACTTTATAATAATATATTAGTAATCTTTTAGTGAATTTAAATACTATGTGACAGTAGATTTCGACAAGAAAACATGTGGAGTTGAGTGAGCGTGTGTGTGGAAACGAGAAACAAAGAGCTGCATATTGGCCCACCTCCACCACAAGATGTCCCCATTGCTTCACTCTGCGGACGGCCATGTTTGTGCCGGAGCCTTCGGTCTAGAACTCCGTCTGTCCAAACCCAGAGTCCATCCATCATGTCCGAGGGGTTCTGCACTCTCTCTCTAAAACCAAACAACGCAAAAAAAACGTCTTCATTATTCCGATCCATCTTTATTCTCTCCTCTCCAGGTACAGTCTCAGCGCTCTCTCTCTTACTCGCTTCCTCTCTCTCTCTCTCTCTCTCTCTCTTTCTCTCTCGCGCTCTCGCTCTCACTCTCTCATCCTCTGACTCGCTCTCTCTTTCTTATTTCTCTTTCCTCGTGATGCAGGATCACATCACTGTTTACACAAGGGGATCTGTGTTGTTAACAGGTGTAGGGTAATGGGATAGCCACTGGCAGTTAGGCACAGTGGGTTGGACCACCACCACACACACACACACACACACACACACACACACACACACACACACACACACACACACACACACACACACACACACACACACACACACACACACACACACACACACAGGACACAGTCCAATCCCCCCCATCCAACCTCCCCTCGCACTCACACCAGCAGGGCTCTACTGATGGATTGCAGCCACCATTCATCTAAATTATGTCGCTGGCAATGAGCTATCAGTTTAATCTGGCCTAAAACGAGAACAGGGTGTGCTGCTGTTGACACTTCCTCAACACTCACTTCTTCTGCTGATTACTGTCATGGCTCGATAGGGCTGGCGGCCCAGGACCCATCCTCCCCACCGGCCACACACACAGACGCGCACGCACGCACGCACGCACACACAGAATCACTGAACCAATGTGCATGTGTGCATAAATGTTTGCCTGTGGTGTGTGTGTGTGTGTGTGTGTGTACAAATGTCATATCTTTGTTGAGTGCATTTGTGTATTTTTATGTTATGCGTGTGTGTGTGTGTGTGTGTGTGTGTGTGTGTGTGTGTGTGTGGTTTTGTGTGCACGCAGCCCTCATTCTTTCAGTCTATTTCTCAATGTTAGATTTTTTTTTATCGTGGTTTAGGTTAGTGTGTGCAAGGTAACATTTTGAATTTACATTAAATGATTGCAGATGATTGCAAATCAAATGTTTCTTACAATTCATGACAAATTGGAAAATGTCCCATGATCTTTTTTTTCTAACAGTAATGTTAGGTACACCTACAATGATGTGTGTGTGTGTGCGTGTGCGTGTGTGTTTGAGAGTGTATGCGTGTGTGTCGGTGTCGTTGTCGGTGTGTGGTTCTGTTTGTGTGTGTGTGTGTTTGTCTGTCTGTCGCTGTGTTTTTGTTGTGTGTGTGTGAGTGTGTGTGTGTGTGTGTGTGTGTGTGTGTGTGTGTGTGTGTGTGTGTGTGTGTGTGTGTGTGTGTGTGTGTGTGTGTGTGTGTGTGTGTGTGTGTGTCTGTCGGAGTGTGTGTATGTGTGTGTGTCACAAGCCGTTGTCGCTGGTGACAGCTCGTCGTGTTTTGGGTGCAACCTTGGATGACTTCAAAGCCCCAAACAGTCAACGGTGAAACAAGTTCAGGACTTTGAACCGAGAGCGAAAGACTTTAGCTCGCAAAGCAGGAGAAACGTTCCTTCACTCTTTCTTCACTCTTTCAAACCCTGCCATTTTGGATCTTCTCTTTTATTGAAACTCTTCTCGTACCCCCTCCCATGTTTCATTCCTTGTTTTCTCTCTTCTCCCAGAAATCCTAACAGCTGCATAGCAGATGTTGAAACCCTTCTCTCCTCGTGACTGCCTGTTCCTTTGTATTTTTCCTCCTTCATACCTTCCTTTGCTCTCTCTCACCATTGTGGTCCGTCGTTGTGTTTCTCTTTTGTCTTTACTCCTTCTCTCATACATTTCCAGTCTTTTTTTTGGGCGAAGTGAATAGAGACCTTAAGGACCCAATCCAAACAAATCCAACATGAGTACCAAGACAAAATGAGAGGGCCTACCGTGTGCACACGCAGAACAGCTCTCTTTCCGTCTTTACTTTCTCAAAGCAGCGCCGTAACAGAGTTCCCTTTGGTGTGTGGAAGGAAAAAGTTTGATTCATTTGCTAAATTCCTGAAGCTGATTATTTGACCGTTACACTCTTGCGGCTTCATTCATCATGCAACGCCTCATCATGTGAGGTGTACTTCCCTGGGTTCCTGTCAGAGAAACAGAAAGGAAAACACACACACACACACACACACACACACACCCTCCGGTTTAGATTCATAAATGAACCCAATCATGTTGGTAACTGGTAAGTAACAGCAACATGTGTCAAAAGCAATCGAGGGATGGAGAAGGGGAGAAAGAAATTTAAATGCAATATGAGATGATTACATCATCAAATCATCAATCATATTGCATTGGAGATAAACTTATTAGGATTTGTATTATTGTTCATCCATTCATTTAACTTTAATTGAATAATATATATTTTTGAACAAACAGACAGATATATATTGACCTGTCCTACTGAAGAAATCACTGTCGTCTAGCATCTGATAAACAATAAATATTAATAATAAACAGCATCGGTTTCTATTAATGTGCTTTGTAAGGTCTTGTCTTGTTAAAAACAAAACCCTTTTCATCACTCTATACTTCAAATCTTTTGTTTTTGAGTTCTGCCCCCCGGTGCGCCAAATATAGATCCAGCCGGTGTCACGTTGATTGAACAAACGTGCACGAGGGCTACTTCAGTTCCCCATCAAAACACTGCAAACACTCCAAACACACATGTTTTAACTGTTTTGCTTTCTCACAGCAAAGTTCAGATAACTCCCAATAAAGGAGAAAAAACCTTTCACAATATTTGCGTCATCCCTTTGATGGCTCGACGTGGTATGTTTTTTCGGCTCTCTCTTAGCGACTTGAAACCCTGCGTTGTTGAGATCTGGCGTGTCATCTCGTAAGAGAGAGGTGCCTGACTGAAGTCACTATGCCGAGACTACAAAGCCTCCATGTTGGTCCATATTCATGAAGGTGCAGCTATTACTGACATATTTTCTTATGGGTATAAATCAGCAGTAGCTCTATGAAGAAGCCCCGGTTTCTAACAGCTGGCAGCTTGAGACCTGACCTCACTGTTACACACACTGTGTGTGTGCGTGTGTGTGCGTGTGTGTGTGTGTGTGTGTGTGTGTCTATAGGGAGTAGAGGATGGGGGGTGTATCCCCCCCACACACACATCCTTATTGTTATAACCAAAGTAGAATTAGACATGACCCTTAATTCACCAGCAAAAAACAACAATGACGCAACTAAAGCAACAACATGCAGGTACTGAACTCGAGAGATAGAGAGACAGAAAGAGAGAGGGAGACGTATTGCCAGAGAGAGAAAGAAGAAGAGAGAGCATGAAATAGACAAATGGATATCAGAGAAAAGGGGGCAGGCAGCAGGAGAGAGAAAGCTGGAGAGAAACATAGATCATATTTCTTGTTTACCCATCAGCAGTTATGGGTATGAGAGTCATATTCACATTAATTCGTTGCCTACCGACCAATGTCAGGCTATGTTTTTCTTCATGTCCATCATTGTGTTGAAGAAGAGTTTAGAATACTTGCAGCCCCCCCCCCCCCCCCCCCATCTCAATGGCCCATGACACTCATCCTCTCACTCACTCATCCTCTCACTCACTCATCCTCTCACTCACTCATCCTCTCACTCACTCATGTTCTACACACGTCGTCAGAGAGGAAGAGACAGCTCATTCTCCAACCAATCCAATCAGACCTTTCTCAATTATTCCAGCGTAACTGGCTCATTCACCAGCCAATCCGATTAGACCTTTCTAGATTATTCCTGTGTAACCGACGTTAAATCTTATGGGTGAATAAAGAGGAGCAGAAACAAAAATATATTTAACGCATGCATGACTGTAGCCAAAGTGCTGAAGATTATTACATTTTTGTGTCAAAGCCTTGTTATGATGTAATACCTCCGACATTTCTCATGGATATCTAAGTAACACATGCCCATCCGTATATACAGTATAGGTACATTCATATATACAGTATAGCTTCAGCCATTTATATATTGATTGTGCATCCATCCATACAGTATAGTGGGACCCATATATGGGAGAGAGTTCATCTAAATGTTGACTATATTCTTGTTGTGTTGTATGGGTCCTTATATGTGTGTGTGTGCGTGTGTGTGAGTGTTTCCATGGTGAGACGTTCTGCTTTGTGTTACCAGGACGAGGTATTCCTCCTCTACCTCATTAGCACTGATTTACACCACAGCGAAGTGAAGGCAGGCGCGGTGGGCCCTCACCTCCCACTGTAGTTTACACAGCTACACACACACACACACACACACACACACACACACACACACACACACACACACACACACACACACACAGGGGTGCAGACACACACGTGCACGTGCCTTGCACACCCATGCAGGCGCAAGCACAGCACACACACCCACACACACAAACACACACACACACATGAACAGGCGCTCACACCCATACACACACACACACACACACACATGCACGGGCGTTAACACATGCACGTGGCCGCACACCCATGCAGGCGCAAGCACACACACAAACACACTCACGTTGTCCAGCTATGGCGCTTCTCCCCCCCCTTTTTTTCTCTCTCTCTAAGGCGCAGTCGCTCTCTCATTTCTTCCCATTGTCTCTCGTTCTTCGACTCCTTCATTCTGCTGCGCT
>NC_136934.1:4386390-4427322 GCF_949987615.1 Pollachius pollachius | reverse complement strand
ACACACACACACACACACACACACACACACACACACACACACACACACACACACACACACACAGACGGGTACATGCTTCAACACCCACTCACACGCACACATGCACACATGCTCTTGTATGCGCACACACATATGCACAGTTGACGCCTACACTTGCACACACACACACACACGGCGACCACACACACATACTCACATGCACACTCACACACGCACACTCACACTCATACACACACAAGCAGGCTCACCAAGACAAATGAATAACATTTGCATTTTTCATATATGATACATATGGCACGGACTGCTGCTATGAATCTGTATATTCTTACAGTTTGCAAGGGCGGCAATGCCAGGGAGCAGGACATTGTTATAGTGGAGCAAAGCAGGATAGTGACAGCTAAGATTTAGCTTTTATTTTTCTAGGGCTACTCAGCAGAATGTAAAAAGTGCTTCCATAAAGAAGTGTATCTTGGAGCGACTGCCTGTGATTCCACACCACAGTTGGTGATGACATTGCCATCCCTCTTCGTGACGAATGTACAGTTGCACCATCTCCCCGCATCTTCTCAGCTCTCTCCCCGCCCGCTGCCGTTATGAATGTGGCTGGCATACCGCGCAGATAGTGGGCCACCGCCTTCTCTCCCTCCGCCTCACCGCAGCTCACCCCAACCAGAACCCACTCGGCGAGTGGGTTCAACATTCGGAAAGCGCAAGTAAAGAAAAACACACCCTGCATATTTATTTAAAGTAAAGCCCAAACGGAGGTGAACTAAAAAACGGAAATGTTTTTTCCCGTTTTCTTCAGAACCTGTTTGTGTTTGGCCTTAAATAAAAAAAGAAGGTATTTCTTACCCAGTGTGGACTTCTTACTTTAAGGTTAATGGGACTTTAACAGGGGTGCAGCCATGCCTCTTCCTGAATAAAAAATCCTCCATGTTTATACCTCCACGCTCCCATCTGAGTGAGCTGGCCAACTGCCCCGAGGCGGCCTGGGACTGTTACAGCCAACAGCGGGTTCCACTTACTCTCTGTGTCGGCCTTCTCCCAGGAATCAATGGCATAACGCACCACCTTCCACCGAGGCCTCTACACAAACCCCCGTTGTTGTTGTTGGTTTGTTTCTCATCGCGGTGGCTCCGTGTACGATGAGCACGCTTCCTCGCCCCCCCCTGAAGACCTCCGCTCTTCAGACAGCATCTCATCCCGCTACGCACTCGACAACCACTCGTACCACCGGAACAATACCCCACTAGCCTGGGTCGTGATTCTCTCCTTTCTTTAGACCCTTGGTAGTGCTCCACTGTTATCAACCGTACTCTTGGATTGCACTCAACCTCCAAGCCAAGTGTCTGCGATTTAACTACATTTAACTGTTTTTTTTGTTTTTTTTGAGGATGAAATAGATAGTAATAGATCAGATATACTGAGACACCTTTCGCTAGCTGTGACACAATGTAACCATAGTGATCCTTAAGACAAACCTGCAATGTGCATTCAGACAATAGAGCATCTAACAGAGTTATGGAATCGGGGGATAGTTAGAAATCCAATCATTCAATCATTCAATCATTTTAAACCACAGAACCCCACAAGGGTGTGCTGGTGTATGCACACACAAACGCCACTGTGACACACACACACACACACACACACACACACACACACACAAACAGACTCTCACACACACACACACACACACACACACACACACACACACACACACACACACACGCAAGAACGCCATGGACACACCATGCATGCACACAAGGAGACATGCACTCATACCCACACGCAGACACACACACAGACACACACACACACACACGCACTCACACACATACACGCACACACGCACACACACATATGGAAGAACTCACACCAACCCATAGCAACCCACCCAAACAGGGATGCCTATGCACTATCACACCCTCAGTCATGGCTACACGGTATTCATTACCAAACCCCCCCCCCCGACCGGTCCGGCGGGGGGTGCAGACTGCGGGGGCCAGCCCTGCCCGGACAGGCTCAGAGGCTGAGGGCCAGAGCCAAATGGGCCAGGCGAGGTGTCAGTAGGCCTATCTGGCCTCTACCACCAGCAGCGATCCCCTCCCCCTCTCCCCAGGGGAGGGGGGCCTTGGTAGGGCCGGTGGTTTCCCCTCATTACCTGGTCCCCGGGGCGGCAGCAGAGAGGGCAGGGGGCGTGTGAGGGGCCGTGACACTGTTACAGATGGCCCATCTCAACCCGCGGATAATTGAAATCTGATATATCTGAGCGTCCGTGGGGGAGACTCCCAGCCCAGCACACACAACACGACAACAACTGAATCTACCGATGGTGAATACACATCTTTATATGATGATTTTTTATTATCATAACATGTATTTTACAAACCGTTAGCCTGATCTTTGGCAGGTCGTGATTACGGAATGTTAAAAGCACTCTGAGTGGCTCAGGATATAGCCAACGAGGCGCAGTGAATCAGCAGCGTTAGGGGAGTAGAGTTGGGTTGGAAATCACAATTTAGCCAAAATATGACAGTTATGCTAAGAGGCAAAATAATTAACCAGATACATGTGTTTATAATCCCCATCCGGCCATGCCCTTTTGACGTTCCTTTAAGGTTTTCCCATCGAACGTTCTGCTCTCGTTCTCTCTCCTCGTCTGCCTCCTCAGCGTTTTGCGCGGCGTATTGATCTGTTTGGCACTGACGTCTTCCAGGGCCCAAGATGGCGACCCAGGAGCGAGGCCTTATGGGGCGGTCGCCGTGCCGACCTGGTGGGCCGACTATGAAAGGCCGGCACGAGCCCTCAAAGAAGTGGACGTCAGGCAGGAAGCAAAGCAACACACACACGCACACACACACACACACACACACACACACACACACACACACACACACACACACACACACACACACTCCAAAATCTTTTTAAGCATCCAGGGCACTGCTGGTTCCCCCCTTCCCGCACCTCCCACCCCCCATTCATCCGTCTGTCCATCTCTCAGTCCGTCCTCAGGTTCATCCGTTCAATATTTCATAGGCTGGAGCTCCACCAGGCGCGGACCCAACAGCTCGCTGTAATATGGATGAGCGTTTACATTTACCCATTTACCGGGTTACCGTCGGTGTGGTGCTCGGTAGCACACCTCACCAACCCCCCCTCACCATAGCCTCCCTGACACTCCCCCACTCACCTCCGCCTCACCCCGACAGCTTCACAGCTAGCTTGTTAGAGAGAGAGAGAGAGAGAGAGAGAGAGAGAGAGAGAGAGAGAGAGAGAGAGAGAGAGAGAGAGAGAGAGAGAGAGAGAGAGAGAGAGAGAGAGAGGAGGGTAGGATCAAAGCAAAGAGGAAAATCGCTCGGAACAATCCTACAAACAAGAGGTGTGGGATAACAAATGGCTGAACACCCGCATGGAGGAGGGACCGTCCAAGTGCTGTGTGCCGTAAGTCATCCAATAACCAGTGGGTTAGGTCAATGCGTTTCCCTCTACTTTCCACCGAATATACTTTTAATATACACGGGCTGACAAAATGCATCTTTGTGTCCGTGAATTAGAACGCGTGCATGTCGTTTGAGATTGGAAAGCCACTGCACAAGGCTCGAGTTAATACAATTATTGTATGATTTAATTGCTGTTTAATACCTGTGAATAAAGCCAATGTATAATGTGGAGTAATTACTGGTAATGACTGCAGTGGGAGAGAGAGAGTGCGTTCAAAGCGGCCCGATGAATTCATTTAGGTCTAATAGGCCTTTTGTTGAATTGCTTCTCGTCCGCATGTGATAAGGGTGTTAAAATGTAATGATTTATAACTATTGGGCCAGCAATCACATTTTAATTAGGTGGTAATTTATGATAATTTGTCTTCTTTTAATTAGCCGTTGATAATCCGTCCCTTTTGAACGTTTACCCTCGTGGTCCCATCACCACACACACACACACACACACACACACACGCACACGCACACGCACAAACACTAGCACACATACAAACGCTTACACATACACACACACTCCCACACACACTCTCTTGCACACACACACACACACACACACACACACACACACACACACACACACACACACACCGACACACACACAAGGTGCTTCACAGAGAGCCCCATGAGAACACGTTGAAACCCACCGCAGGGTAAAGCGGAGGATGGGAGGAAGAAAGTAGGAAAAGAGAGACATTGGAGGGAATCAGAAGAGAGACAACATGTTAGGTCCATCTGTAGCATCTCTGGGTTGGCACCGCTTTTTCACACATTACCAGGCTGGCCGTGTGTGTGTCTGCCAAGTCCATCTATCTGTCTGAGCCTTCGCTTGCCAGAGAGAGAGAGAGAGAGAGAGAGAGAGAGAGAGAGAGAGAGAGAGAGAGAGAGAGAGAGAGAGAGAGAGAGAGAGAGAGAGAGAGAGAGAGAGAGAGAGAGAGAGAGAGAGAGAGAGAGAGAGAGAGAGAGAGAGAGAGAGAGAGAGAGAGAGAGAGAGAGAGCTTCTGGATAACTTATTTTAGCTCTACTCCAAATAGATGAAGTGGGAGGGAAAATGGCCACAGTTTTAGACATTCCAAGATACACACCATGAAAAAAGAGGCTGACATGCATTCCAAGTTTCCAGTAGAATAACAATTTGAAGGAGCCAACGTTTTCCATGTCCAAGTGGCATTAGATTAGTTCAGTCGGAGCTTCTCTCACTTCAAGTAGCCTGCCGCTAATGCTGGAGCTTCTGTTAAAGCAGGCATTCTAACTCCACTGGCTTTTCTTTCTTTTGTTGTTTTTTTTCTTTCTTCCATTCTGTCTTTGCTTCCTTCCTTCCTTCCTTCCTTCCTCCCTTATTTCTTTCTGTCTTTCATTGTTTTTTCTTTTTTTCTTTCATTTCCTCCCATCTTTCTTTATTTCTTTCATTTTTCCTTCCTTCCTTCCTTCCTTCCTTCTTCCTCTTTCCTTATATTCTCTCTCCACATCCCCACCCATCCCTCAGTCACCTGACCCTTCACCACCCCGTCATTCAAGCCCCTCACACAGCCTGCCTCAACCTCCTCCGACCGCGCCCTGTATCCTATACACAGCCTCCATTTTGTAAAACGATATAATTATCTCTACCTATACAATATATAAACATGAGGATGAAACATAGCAGTTCTCTGGTGCCCTAATAAATGAATGAATGAGGGGACGAATGAAAGAAATGCATATCTGGCACAGTGTTTGAACCAACAGAGGAGAGGTGAAGCATGTCTAACCCCTTCTTTTGAAAAGCCCATTACTGATTTAAGCTATTCTATCACCGAGCCGGTCTGTATTTGAAGTCTTCAACAGGCCATGTCAAAGGCTCTTCAAAAGCGGGTGACAATCAGGGAAGTCTGTGAATAGAATAGCAAAAAAAGAGTGAAGCCTCCTTTGATAGGATTTCCCCTTTGCTGGCTGTGCCGTTGGACCGACTAAAGTAAAATACAGGACTTTTTTTTGATATTTTAAAAGCATTACAATTAATAACAGGATTTTCCGACTGTTAGATAGATAATACATGCTTCTCAGCTCCTCTTTGGGGATGTCTCCTTTGGATTAGAAGCTCTTCACCATTTTGTTTCCACTAATTTGGTGCAAATTTTCATAAAAGTGCAGGGGCTTAGATGGAGCTGGGGTAGTTAGTGGGGAAGAGGTGAGGACATGGTTTGGGGAGGAAGAGTATCTGGAGTTAAGTTGTGATTTGTAACAAAATGATTTTGAATATGCCCCCCCCCCCTCTGCTTCGAACACCATCCAGAAAGACTTAAAATGATCAGAATTTATTTAATTTGATGCCTTTGGCTCATTACTACAGGACCTAGAATATGGTAGCATTGGACATTGTTCCTGTGTCTCTCTCTAATTCATTCACTATGAAATTTCCAGACTGTCTTTAAATTGTGTAATAATTGTGTGTTGTTTGTTTGTATGAAACAAAAAATAATCTACGACTCTATGACTACAACTAAAATGAATCTACCACAAAATAACTCTTCCAAAGACTCCCTATCTCTAATTCCTCAACCATATCGCAATATATTTTGGTGACCTATATTGTTTAACGTGCCACAATCCATATTCGTTCCCTTCCGAAAAAAGTCGAACAGATGTTGTTCGATGTTTCAGGGTGAATTGACTCCCTTATAAAGTACGGCCTTGCCTTTGGTTTGTTTTCAGTTTGACGGTACACGCCATCATTTCTGATAACTGCAGACCACAGAACGTGCGTTGAGGCCTTCAGTGAACAGTTCTTCTGTGCCGTCACCTATAAAGTATACAGTTGGCTCTCTCGTGTTTTAGGCAATGAGTCATTGTAATGTCAGGAGATTGAATAAAACACAGGACACATAGACAATTTCTTTAAAATATACATTAATCAAAACAACTGCACATCCTCATTGTCTAAATATGTTTCAGGTTTTTGTGTTATAAATTTGAATCAAACCAAAACAAATTCCTCGGAACATTAAACAGAACGACAAGACAAACTTCAATATATTTATTCCATCTGCCACAAAATACTCTAAACAGTGAGCCTATATTAACGTCTGCACACTATATACTTTGTAACCCGAAGAACCAATGTTTCAGTAAGGGCTTGTAGGCTTTGTGTCTTCCGTGCTGGACTGAGAATGGAGAGTTCCCTGTGTTTGGCACTGCAGACCTATTTTACAGTAATGGTGCAAAGAACTGCCAACGAACATGATTTATTGTTTGGGCCACTAAACAGTACAGTGTACACATTTTTTCAGCCTCTTTGTTTGAAGGCATACCATAGCCCTGAGCTCACAAGGCAAGGCAGCAGTTAATTAAATCAATGTGAGATAATGAGGTGCAATTAGAATCCCTGGCTGGGCCAATGGGGGCTGTCTCTCTCCCTCTGGCCCCGCCCTATAGGATTGCTAAATTTCTTTATCTTCTTCTTCCTCTTTTCTTTTGGAGCCACGATTGCCACGACAACCGTTTGGTGGAATTGTCGTGGGGTTCTAAATGTTGCCTAAGCATTTACACACACACACACACACACACACACACACACACACACACACACACACACACACACACACACACACACACACACACACACACACACACACACACGTATGCACACACACACACATACATATACACATTTACACACGGATGCATGGACACGCACACACACACAAATGCATGGACAAACACGGACACACACACACACACACACAGAGGTATGCACGGACACACACACACACATACACACACACGTATGCACATACAAACAAACAAACACACATATACACACAGAAACACACACAAGCGCAGCTCTGAGCTCTATTTATCCTCATCCACTTCTCAGGGTGGGAGACACTCTCACACTCACACTCTCACCCTCTCATTATCACACTCTCTCACCCTCTCCCTCTCACACTCTCTCACTCTTACCCCATCAATCTCTCACTCTCACACTCCCACACTCTCACCCTCTCACTCTCACGCCCTCACTCTCAGTCTCACACTCTCACTGTCAATCTCACCCTCTCACTCTCACACTCTCTTACTCTCACGCCCTCCTCCTCGCCACTCCTCTGCTGGTGACCACACGTCACCAGCTCCTCTGCTGGTGACCACACATCACCAGCTCCTCTGCTGGTGACGTTGACTGATCCCCATTGACTTTGAATGGGGACGGACGCGCAATGCATTGTGGATCCGTGCGCTCCGTTGGAGCCTTCGGCGCCGTCAAAAAGTTGAAAAATGTTCAGCTTTTTCGGCAGCGACGGATCCGTCATCCAATCAGATCGCATATGCAAATGTAAGCACTGTGACACTACTCAACCTTTGATGGACGGTGCAGTGGGCACGAGGCGTTAGTGTCCTGCACTGGGTGTTTCCAGCAGTAACAGTTTGTAAGAGCCACCGCAGGGTTCGAGCTGAAATCGCTTCAGCGTAAAGTGCTTAAAGGACAGTATGGGAAATAACCGAGCCGCTGTGCCTTGTAGTGGCAAATAATATCGGCCAATGACAAACAGGTGTGGCCCGTTCTCGATAGCGCAGATGTTAATTTTTCCTAAGTGAACCTTCGCGTTTTATGGTTGATATCGATCATACCCGGAGACACCTTTATCCTCCTGGTTATGACTCACGTCAGCCATCTGATTCCTAAAGTCCCCAGATGGCTTCATGTTCTTCAGCTTATGCAACCAGTGGAGAGGGAACGCTAATGAAACCATCAGCTAACGAGCACGTCTTTATCGGCACCGTCAGCCTACCGGTTGTCTCCGCCAGCCCGCCTGGGTGGACCTCCACCGACCAACGCTTGACGGAGAAACACAGCTTCCTCCGTCAGCTCATCACTGCGTCGACATGCGCCGGGGAAACGTCAACGTCGCGATCTGAGACGGCCCGCCACTCCCAGAGATACTCACCGCATGAAATGAACCCCAAAGTCAACAGCCATGTTTAGGGGGAGGGGGGGAGGTGATGTGGGGTCGGGCGGGGGGGCGGGGGGGGGGGGGGGGCACCACTAAACAGCAATAAAAACAAGAATCGTGGTTGCGTATCAGTTGTGTCTACACACTTCCCCTCTCGGCGTCGGCAGCACTTAGCGGCGGCAGCGTCTCTCGGCGGCGTGCAGTGCGGGCTGACGTCTAATGGGCTTTTAAGAGCCTCGCGAGGGGACTATTTGTGTACCATCAGTGGAGCCCTGTGATCGTGACGTGACAACAGTATTTTAAGCGAGCTCCAGATCGGTGTGGGATGAGCACCCTGAGCCGAGGCGTTCCCCAGGGGAGCGGAGCGCGCGCCTCCCAGATCTGACAACCTCCAACTTCCTCCTCACTTTCCAACTCAAGAGGCGCTTTTTTTTCAGCGAGGCAGCAGCAGCCACGCGGAGAAATAAGTCTTGATATTTATTTTTCTTGCTTTTTTTTTTGTGAGCCAGGCCTAGAAGATGGCTGCTTGTGAAGGCAGGCTAAGAGAGGAGACTTAAACAGGGCTGTTTTTTTTTCGTACACTTGCTCTGTGAAAAGAGGAGAAGGAAGTTTGGGCGTTTGTTGTTTGTTGTTTGTCGCGGCGGCTGCTATTGAGCGCTCCCCAGAGACGACCTTATATAAAGTACTTATACTTCAGATTTACATATTGTTTTATGTCAGTAGATCACCTGCAGATACCGGAATTGTTTTCACTCGTAAAGTCGTTCTACTCACAGTTCTTTGCTGCTTTGAAACTGCCTGTTAGCTATAACCTACAAACACAACTCTCACTGCAATTGAGGCGAGTTCAACAGTCATTCCTGTTATGGGTATGGTCAACTGCTTGGTTGGCGAGATTTATTCCCGATGGTCACATTGTCACACTAAGGTATTTTTGTTTTTGCATAAGTGTGTTATAAGATACAGTATGCAGTAGCAGAGGAAAATAAAAGAACCATGTGTGTATATAAATGTGTGTGTGTGTGTGTGTGCCTGCGTGTGTGTGTATATGTATTTGTGTGTCTGTGCGTGTGGGTATATGATGAGTGTGTGTGTGTCTTTGCGTTTGTGTCTGTGTGTGTGTATATGCATGTCTGTGTGTGTGTTTTTATATGTGTATATGTGTGTTTGAATCGATCCCTCGAGCTCAGATATGATATTTGTCACCACCTTCCATCCTTGTTTTCTTTTGTTTTCCCGCCTTCCATAATGAATTACGGAAGGCGGGAAATGAGCGGAGCGGCGGCCGGGCTACGATCTGTGATGAGTGCCAATCAATCAGCGTCTCAGGTAATACCTCATCAAAGGGGGAGAGGGGAGGGGGGGGGAACCTCAGATTGAGAACGACAGATAATAGGACAACCAAATGACTTGCACAGCGCGGGAAAATACCCATCTCAGAAAGTAATTTAATTCGAGATTAGGCTGTAAAATATATTTTTCTTCTTCTTCTTATTCTTCCTCTTCTTCTTCTCTGTCTCCAGGTGTCAAATTTCATCACATATTTCTGATGCAAATGTCTGTGTGTCAGATTTCATCACATATTTCTGAGACAAATTACCTTTGAGTCAATTATTCGTCCCCCTTGTGACAAAGTATGTGAAGTGAAAACGCACTGAGATACAACCCAGGCTTGATATTGAAATAGGTCCAAATATCGAAAGGACAGAAATGACGTCAACAAAATAATCCCATTGCACTGTATCGAAAAAAGTGCAACGTTCATATTCAATATTTCAGAACATGCCAAACATTTAGATCTCTAATGTTGCTTTCATGATAACATGATGTGATATAGTGTTCATGTCATGTGTTTGAATCAGAATGTAAAGAAACAGTAAATATGCATGAACAAATTCACAGTCTCCTGCAGTGGTTTGGTAAATGTAAGGGGGCTGCTAATGTCCACACACAGCCTCGTATAGATTAGTATAACAAGTGATAACTTTTAACAAGTGGGCTTTAAATACACTAATTTTCTCCTCAATCTTTCCTTCAAAAACCAAACTCAATCTTATTCCACCCTCGCCCACCCACTCATTTTAACACATAACAACACACACTTATACACACACACCCGTACACCCACCGTCCCTCACAAATGCACGCCGGCACACACACACACAGAAAGACCCACGGAGACACACGCACACAAACGCACACACACACAAACGCACACACGGACACACACGCACACACCCAAAATGAGTCTGCCATTTAATAATTATGAGGCGTAAAATCCTTGCCGACGGCGAGCATACTGAAGTATGTAATTATGACCTCTTTCAGAGAGCCCACGCTCAATGGCAGAGCCTCCATTCTCACCCGGAGATGGGAAAACACTCTCAAGGAATGACGGGAGAACGTGCCCTTCATTGCAATTAAGGACAATAATTCTCTGGAAGAAAATTGTTTCAATTGCTTTTCAGCCTTGGCGAGGGATGTGGTGTTGTTGCAAGTGTGTGTGTCTGTGTGTGTGTGTGTGTGTGTGTGTGTGTGTGTGTTTTTGTGCTTGTGTGTGTGTTGGGGGTAGGGGGGGTTTGGGGTGGGTGGGGATGGTGTGAGATGGGGTGACGGAGGTGGCATGGCAGGCAACATTTTGGAGGAGGAAGTGTGTTTTTTTTGGATATGAGTGCGAGAAGTATTGCGGTGCACTCGATGTGTTGAAAACGAAGCTCAGCGCGAACCCAAAGTTATCTGATCCAACTTGTCGTTCTTTATCTGGAGGATGAGGTCCTGGCTCACATAGAAAATACATCTTGCCATCCTGTGTATTGATTAAGAAAATGTAATCTTCCTCACACCCAGGTGGTGGTCAGATTACCTTTCGTGTGAGCTGTGTTTTGAATGTAGAGCACAGGTAGGGTTGTAAAACATATTTATTTTGTATTTTTAGTCCCTCTCATGCTGTCTTTGGCAAACACCTTCAGTGTGCTCAACATTTTATTGACAGTTCATGATAGAAATAGAGAAAATAGTCTTAATAGAACTAAAAATCAACACAATCAAATAGCATACACACACAGAAATGCAAACACACACACACACACACCCACACACACACTCACAAGCAAGCACACTCATACACACAAACACACACACACACACACACACACACACACACACACACACACACACACACACACACACACACACATAAACACACACACTGAACTCCGTTCAAAACGTTCTGCCGATGACTCCAACATTGACTCCTCACTCTCTGATTAGCTGATTAGACCCAGCTCACTCTGTGCTTCCTATTCCTTGCCAGTCCCACTCCAGAAGGACCGGGGGCCTCTCGCCGTACAAACGTGACCCGGCGCTGATAAGCCCCGCTGGGCTGGGACACGCGAGGAGCTCCCCGGTGTTAGGGTGTGGGTGGAGTCGGTGGTCGGCGGGGGTCCGGATGCTCTGTGTTTGTATATGGAATCCTGTGGTGGGTTCGTAACTGAGGAAGCTGGCGGAACAAAGGGTCTGGAAATGGGGATGAAGAGGGAAAATGGGAAGCAGCCTTGGTCGGGGGGAGCGCACCATGTGTGTGAGACGCAGCGTATGCGCGAGCAGCGTGTGCGTGTGGATGTTTACATTGGGCCCGGGCGCTCCAGACCTCGGGACATTCCAGCGCTCACGGTGGGCCCGGCCAGATCCGGATCCCGGTTGAAACGCTTGACTTTTCCCGACCTAATTGTTACTGTGCTGGTGGAAGGGTCCCTGAGTGTGTGCGTGCGTGTGTGTGTGTGTGTGTGCATGTGTATGGGTGTGTCTGCGTGCGTGTGTATTTGGGTGTGTGTCCGTGTGTGCGCGTGTGCGTGTGCGTGCATGTGTGCATGTACTTTTGTGACTTAAGTAGTGGTCTTCCTTTGTGTTAAATGCTTCTATTGAACTAAAGTCTTCCCGGAAGGGGAATGCATGCAGCCTTCATGCATCCTACATGCATCCTACATACAGCCTACATGCATCCTACATGCAGCCTTCATGCATCCTACGTGCAGCCTACATGCATCCTACATGCAGCCTGCATCCATCCTACTTGCAGCCTACATGCAGCCTACATGCAGCCTTCATGCATCCTACATGCTTCCTACATGCAGCCTACATGCATCCTAAACAGCCTCCTTGGCCTCTCTGGTGCTCTCAGACCAGAGGAGTGGTCATTAAGCGATGTCTGGTAGCTGTGGACTGATGAGCTGTGCTAGTCTTCCACATCACATCCCGTCTATTCACACTTTCCCCCCGTCTGTGGCGTGCGTCTGGCAGGGAAAGGCTCTGCCGACTCTGTTGCAATCAAAATTCACAGAAAAATGGGATCCTTTATATGCAAAACAAACAATGGGTGAGAAATAAAACATTCAGGCGAGCTGTCAGGTCCTTTCAAGAATCAATACGAGCCCTTTCATCTGGGTCCCAACCTCTTCCTGGTAATTATCCTGCATATATTACCCATGTCCTCTTAGCACAAACATATACCACACACACACACGCGCGCACGCACGTGCACACACACACGCATGCATGTGTATGCATGCGCATGCACGTGTACACACACAGACTCGCAGGCTCACGCTTCCACACACACACACATACACGCACACACAGGCACGGGCACACACACGCTTACAATAGCATGCACACACACACACACTCACAATAGCGTGGAAGTGCACGCACTTTGAGATTTCTGAATGTAAAGCTCTACAAATTTAATTTATTATTATTATTATTATTACAAACATACATGCACACGCACGCACACATACACACACGCACACGCACACTCACACACACACACACACACACACACACACATTTCCACACACAACCTCACAATAGACTGCACACGCAGATATTCTGACACACACTAAAAGAAACACAGTTTTCTTTCTCATAGGTGAATAAGCCCCACATGCAAAACAGATATGATCCGAGCATAATAAAATAAAGGATCTGTGAACATTTCTAATTTATTACTCAAGAGATGTAATAATAGTTGACGTTTCACTTTAGGAGCATATAACAAATTTTATTGGGTGTAATTTTATATAGCATGAACAGTTCACATCAGCGGACCATGTAACCCAACGCGACTACTGTCGTTATTTCTGATCATATTATCTATAATCGTATTATTCTACCCTATCATTCATTACAGAAAAAATAGTCTAATACCACAAAACAATAAAGAATGTTGTCTGCATGCAATATTACGTGGTGTGTGTTTGTGTGTGTGTGCGTGTGTTCGCGCACTTATGTGCATGTGTCTGTAAACTTGTGCGTGTGTGTGTGAGTGATAGAGGGAGAGAAAGCACAAAAGGATATGCGAGCAAAAAAAAACTAATGAGAGAGAGAGAGAAAGAGAGAGAGAGAGCGAGGAGAGAGAGAGAGAGAGAGAGAGAGAGAGAGAGAGAGAGAGAGAGAGAGAGGACGGCAGGCAGAAACCTTGATCAGGATTAAAGTGTTGTCAGTGACAGAGTGACGTGTCCTTGAAGAGAATCACCCTTAAAGTGTCCCGTCATCACATTCCTGCTCCCATTACAAGGGGCTGCAGAATGTGTGTGTGTGAGTTTGTGTGTGTATATGTGTGTGTGTGTGTCAGTGTGTTTGTGTGTGTTTTGGTTGTGTGCACATGTGGAGGTATGTTTGTGTGTGTGTGTAAATGTTTGTTTTTCTGTATGTGTGTCTGGATGTGTTTGTATGTGTGTGTGTGTGTTTGTGTGTGTGAATTTGTCTAAGTATATATATAGGTGTGTGTTTGTGTGTGTGCATAGTTCTCTGTATGTGTGAGTGATTATTTATCTGTGTGTGTTTGTGTGTGTGTGTGTGTGTGTGTGTGTGCACAGATGTTGTTTTATGTATGTGTGTGTGATTCTATATGTGTGTGTGTCTGCATAGTTCTCTGTATGCGTGTGTGATTCGATATATTAGTGTGTCTGTGCAGTTCTCTGTATGTGTGTGTGATCCTATCCCTGTGTGTGTGTTGGGGCCAGGCTGGAAAACGATTGCAGATAGCCATCGAGCAGGGAACCAGATGGCTCTCACTGGGCATCCCATAATGTCCAGGCTGGGGAGAGAGGAGAGGCTTGGAGGAGCTATTGGTTTAAATTGGAGGTAGGATGAGTTTATTAAACGTATAGTGGAGCGCGGCGGAGATATAGTGTCCTCCGCTGGCCTCCGTGCCACGCCTGGACACTCAATTATTTCTGGAGAGCGAGTCCTGTAAACTTTCGGGCCGCTTCTACTTTTTAATGAAAGCAAAACTCTCTGTTCATTTACCTTGGATGGTGAGGTGGGGGTCAGAAATCAATTGGGTATAACCCCTTCTGAAAGTGGAAAGAAGATAAACAGCCGACTCTCTGGGACTAAATAAAGATTTTAAACTCAATCCGCTCCCTCCCTTGCTCTCCCTCGCTCTCTGCTCTCCCTCTCTCTCCCTCTCTGCTTTCACTCTGTCTCTCCCTCTCTTTCTCCTGCTCTGCCTCTCCCCCTCCGCCCTCCCTATCACTGTCTTTCTCACCCCCTCTCGTCCCCTTTTCCTCTCTCTCTCTCTCTCTCTCTCTCTCTCTCTCTCTCTCTCTCTCTCTCTCTCTCTCTCTCTCTCTCTCTCTCTCTCTCTCTCTCGATCTAGAATATGTGGCGTGACAATCCTTTGATAGGTTGGCCATGCAAGAGTGTATGTGTGTCTGTGTGCATGCGCACACATTTCTGTGTGTGTGTGTGTGTATGTCTGTGTGCGTGCGCACACGTGTGTGTCTGTGTCTCTCTCTCTTAGCGTGAGGTGATGCTAGTGGATGGGGGGGTGGAGAGGTGGAGAGGTGAGCTGATGGAGGGAGTCTAATGAGGCATAGCCAAGGATGAAATATGAAAGTTTCTAATTAAATAGAAAGACCTCTTCCACACTCGTCAAGGTTGTTTGGACCATTATCTCTGCCATGTGATCAGCAGTGACCCGGCCCGGATAAGGAGTGCTCGCTCTGTGCCGGGGCAGACAGGACACACACAAACATAACACACACACACACACACACACACACACACACACACACACACACACACACACACACACACACACACACACACACACACACACACACACACACACACACACACACACACACAACCACGAACAAACACAAAAACACATACACATGTATACATAGACGTACTCATTCACTGACACACACACACACACACACACACACACACACACACATCTGCAGTCTAACATATCAGTGTCAGTGCAGTGAAAAGATATCTGCCTGCTCATTACCTCTCCAGTTGTCTGTACCTGATGTATCCTCTGCAGTTGTCTGTACTTCAGGGTCTTCTCTCCAGTTGTCTGTACTTCAGGGTCTTCTCTCCAGTTGTCTGTACTTCTGTCTCCTCTGCAGTTGTCTGTACTTCAGGGTCTTCTCTCCAGTTGTCTGTACCTGATGTATCCTCTGCAGTTGTCTGCATTTCAGGGTCTCCTCTCTACAGCCTGTCAGTAGAGATGCAAAAAAGATGTGAAGAAAGAGCAAAACAAAAGCGAAAGCTGCCCTCCTTGACATTCAGCGCTGCTGTCTTCAGAACGTCAATACAAACAAAAACAACGCCTTAGAGACAGAAACACAGCAAAGAGTAAAAAATGATTTGAAAAGTGGAGAGGAACATATGTTATACGGAGACGATATGGAAAAGGGAGGAATAAGAACAGGCAAAGTCCTTCAAATGACATTTCAAACCATTACATTTAATATTTAGGCGAGTACACACAAAGAGCACATTGATAAACAAAATAATGAAAACAGGAAGGGAAAAGAAAAGTGGTGGTGTGGCCCCTCGCAGGGGTCAAAGGTGAGCAAACCTTCACTCCAAACCTCCCTTCTACCGCTCGCTGGTTTTCCCCTGGAATCCTTCTCTGTAAAATGTAGAAAGGCTGTGAGGAACAGGCAGTGAAGACCTGCAGAGGGGACCTGGTGGCTGCCTAGCTCTGTATAATAAGCGGTCAATTGTGTGTGTGTGTGTGTGTCTGCGTGCATGTGTGTGGAATAACTACCAGCTTGGCTTGAATTTTAATCACATGGTTGTACGAAGCTCTGTGGGATCCATTTTACACAGGACAGTGTTTTAATGGTTTGTCCAGCTATATGGCTCCAGTGGATAGGGGGATATAAACTAATTGTACAAGAGTGAATTATTCTTATATAGATATACATACTTACTTATATTTATGAAATTCTTTGTACAAAGTATTACATATACTCTTATGACGTTTCCTATTTGGTATACTTCGCCATGGACCTGAAAGATCTTTTAATCTTTTTTACTACCAGCAGGGGGTGCTCTGTCTCCCTCTGGGAATGGACGTTCGGTCTGAGGAATGGAGGATGAAGGCCGCCAGAAACGCAAGCTTCTGTGCCTTGCAAACGAATAGTCTCTCCCGGGCAGGATGGCATCTCTTACCTCTCACTGTTATTGTAAATTCAGGACATTTTCCCGGTAAAAAATACTTTGTCCATAACCTTTTCCTGGTCTTGCTATGTATTGTAGCAAATAAATTAATAATTGAGCTGCTCTAAAGAATAAAAATAAAATAAATCTAGAGGTCCAAATCAATAAATGGCAGGTTAATATGAATTTTTATGATGTTCATATGCCAGATATATGCATTCATATTTTTGCATCGGTATGTAGGCCTATGTGTTTTTTCAGCTCCTGTTGCTCTCTGAGTTCCCTCTCTCATCCCTCTCTCTCTCTCTCTCTCTCGCTCTCTCTCTCGCTCTCTCTCTCTCTCGCTCTCTCCCTCTCCCTCTCTCTCTCTCCCTCTCTCTCTCTCCCCCTCCATCTCCTCCATTCCTTCCTGCCTCTAGAGACTTCTGCCTGATTGGATTCTGAAAGAGAGATCGAACATAGAGGTCAAAGAGAGCCTCCAGGACGTTCCTCATCTGAGTGTGTGTGTGTGTGTGTGTGTGTGTGTGTGAAGGTACGTGTGTACGTGTGTCTGGGTTATGTGTGTTTGTGTGTATTTTATTAAAGTGTGTTTCTGTGTGTGTGTGTGTGCGTGTGTGCGTGTGTACGTGCATGTGTGCATTGCCATGAGGCTAGGTCTGGTCAATTCATGTCCGGTGTGACACAAAAAAAAGAAGCATATCTTAACTTTCATTTCCAGTCTATGAACGCCCCCTCCCCCCTCCCCTTCGTAGGCCACCCCCCTCCCTGTGTGGGGTGTGTAACGACTCCTACAACGACCCTCCGCTGTAAATCTACATGGGACCAGTTTATACGTGCACTGTGTGTCTCTGACCATCATATTCAGGGGTCCCATCCCACTTGTCTGCTGCCGTCCAGCTCCTCTCCCCCCCCCCCCCCCCAGGACTCAGGCACCCATAGAGGTCCCTCTCCCGTCTGGGCCCCGCCCACTCTCCGCCACACAGCCATCGGGAAGTCAATTAATTTCTGGCTGGTTAATGGCTTGGAACCGCCGTGGTGTAGATGCCCCCCCTCCCTCCCTCCCTCCCTCCCTCCCTCCCTTCCTCCCTCTCCCCCCCTCCCCACATTTCTGAATTGATGCGGAGGCTTGACTCGCGGAGAGGGGAGCTTCAATGAGTGAACGCACCAGCCATCTTGGATATGGGATCTGTTTTTTTGCGTCGCTGTGTGACGGGGCTGTGGGTGTTCACCCAATCAGCACCCGCCTCACGCCGGCGCAATGGCAGGCAGCATAAAAAACAAGAAAATATTTACATGGAAATAGATGAAAACTGAATAAAAGGCTTTCCTCTCCCCTCTTCATGACGTGAGTTTGTGACAGCCCCCGTGTCCAGGCTCCACTAAAGTGTCATCTATAAAGCATGTTTTTTTATGTGCGCGTGTATAATGTGAAGGTCAACATGGACCTAGTGTACATGAGAGAAGGGAACGGCGTCTTCTCCCTTCCCACAGATATCATCGTTCTGAGTGCGCAACGCATGGGAGCGAATAATTACGTCACTCAGAAAGCTATCAGTCCTCCACGGTCGGATCGTCTCCCACCTCCCCTCTCCTCCTCCTCCTCCTCCTCCTCCTTCTCTACTTCCTCTTCCTCCTCCTACTCCTCCTCCTCCCCTCTCCTCCTCCCCCGTCCTCCCTGAGTGCACGTCCTCTTGAAGGGATGTAAGCCCTCTCTGCCCCCCAAAAAAGAAACAACAGCAGCCATGACAACCACAACAACAACAACAACATCAACAACAACAAACAATACAAAACCGCCTTCATATCGTGTTGATTTCCTGGGGATTATATTATTTCCTTATCTGAGCCCTCCCCCCGCCCCCCCGATAAGTTCACGTCCTCCCGTCTCCCCTGGGTGTCAGCGCGCTGGCAGGCAGGTGATGAGGAGGAGAGACAGCGATAGCTCAGGGAAGAGAAGGAGAGAGGGAGAGGGAGGGAGAGAGAGAGAGGGAGTAAGGGAGAGAGAGAGGGAGTAAGGGAGGGAAAGAGGGAGAGAAAGAGAGGAGGGAGTAAGGGAGGGAAAGAGAGGGAGAGAAAGAGAGGAGAGAGACAGAGAGAGAGAGGGAGAGAAAGAGAGAGAGAGGGAGATGCGAGATGCATTGGGTGGGCGGGGGGGGGGAGAGGGGGGAGGCGGGCAGGGCCGTGAAATTGCTCCACCAGTTGCGACACCACTTCCACCAAGGCCTTCCGTCGCTCCTCTGGAATTGTGGGAAAAAAAAAAATTGAATAAATATATAAATAAATAAATAAAACGCCACCAGCAGCCGAGGCTCCACAACCTCCACCACCACCACCACCACCACCACAGACCCCCCAGACACACACACACACACACACACACACACACACACACACACACACACACACACACACACACACACACACACACACACACAAACCCCAGACCTCTTCCTGTCTCTCTTTTTTTAGGGTCTGTTGCACGCGGGGCGGAAGAGATGGTATTTATCACCTGTCACCGGCTGGCAGCCCTGAGTTACGCGACGCAGGACAGCATAAAATTATCATACACAGGCATGAAATTACAAAACCGCCCCGGGACCCCCACAACAAAATTATTTCACCTTCTCCCCCCCCGACCCCTCTTCCACAAACCCCCCCGTTCTTTCCTCCAAATAAAAACAAAACTCAGGGAGGCTGTTTGTGACGTGAGGTGAGGGGGAGGGGGGGGGGGGTGACAGGTGTGAGAAGGGGGGGGGGGGGGGTACAGATACGAGGTTGGGGAGGAAATAGAAATAAATGTTTTGTGGCGATGATCCCCTAAAATCCTATGGTTTTGGGGGATATCACGACGGTGGAGTAGTGGTGTGACATGAAGACCTGACAGAAAGGCGGCTGCCGCACTCTGTCACAGTTTGAACACACGTGCCAAAGATTTGCGGATGAGTTCTTGAAACTCCTAATGTCTGAAAAATAGGACGCCTCAGTTCAAATCAAGCCAAGTTTGTGTCTGTCTGTAGGTGTGTGTGGGGGGGGATTTGGGGGGTGTCAGCTGCTGTCTAGATTCTATTCCCAGGGCTTTGTATCCTTCCTATTTGTGTGTAATGTGATTGTGTGTGTGTTTGTGTGTCTAAGGCTACGTTTACATGACGACGGTCTGAACAGAAGACGCAAAAGTGGCGTCGCGTCTTCCCTTTTTATTCCGCGTTTAGACGAGCGTTTTCGGGAGGAAATCTGCGTGCATACGGTGACGCAAAAGTGTGTGAATTTCGATTGGGTATGCATGTCAGGCGGCTAGGTGGTGCTGTGATACACCATCACACAACACCGCCATGTCTGAGCGCATGTGTAGAATCTTCCTTCTTCTCTTATCTGCGCCGCGAAAACCGAAACATAATTACAGATCCTTCTCTGTTCAATAATACTTTCTGTACATATCCTGTACATTTCGTGGGAGGACGGTCCAACGCATGGAAATAATCCAACATGTTTGTTTATTTCCCTGTACTGGCGCTGTATGTGAAGTAAACGCGTACGCGACGGGAGCAGATCTGTGTGTGTGTGTGTGTGTGTGTGTGTGTGTGTGTGTAAATATATGGTGTGTTTTTGTGTGTGTAAATATACGATGTGTGTATGTGTGTGTTTGTGTGTGTGTCTGTGTGTGTGTGTATCTAACTATAAGCTCTGTGTATGTATCTCTTGGTCTGTGTCAATATACGCTGTGTGTGTGTTTGTGTGTGTGTGTGTGTGTGTATATCTAAGTATATGCTGTGTGTGTGTGTCTGTTGGTGTGTGTCAATATACGGTGTGTGTGTGTACGTGTATTTGTGTGTGTCTATGTGTGTGTCTAAGTATATGCTGTGTGTGTGTCTGTTGATGTGCGTCAATACACGGTGTGTGTGTGTGTGTGACGGTGTGTGTGTGTGTGTGTCGGGGAGTGTGTGTGTGTGCTGGGGAGGGCTGCATCGACAGAGCGAGAGGTGGCTTTACCCAGGTCCTACATAATGCTGTGGCTCTACAGAATGCTTCATTAAAGCCACACACAGGAAATAGAGGGTCAATATTTATAGACCTCCTTTGAGCAGCCCTATAGACACGAGCCCTCCGATTGGCCGCTGTCCTCGGCCGGGGAATCAAATTAAGTCGACGACGGACCGGGAGTTTTTCTCCCCGTCTCTCGCCTATCGGGCGCTCAATTTCCCAACGATTGCCAACGGTGGCCTGCTGCCATGGGTTTGACCCCGGAGGCTTTGAGTCCGTGGGTGAGGGGGAGTGTGTGTGTGTGTGTGTGTGTGTGTGTGTGTGTGTGTGTGTGCGTGTGTGTGAGGGGGACGAGGGGGGTATGTTGGTATGTGAGTGTGAATAAATAATGAAATCAGTTAAGGCTGTAATGCGTCCGCTTGCACAACATACTTTGTGGTACATCGTCTTGATACAATCATCTCGTATACTGAGGAGGTATTGACCTAAGCCCAACAATAGCCGTCACTCAATAAGGGAGAACATTGCTTACATGTCAATACGCTTGCGTTCGATTAAGGACCTACTCAACCTCGGTCGATCGGGGAGCCCGGGGAATGTCGAAAAGTTGGCAGAGCTGACGGAGGCGAAGACTATACCTGCAGGAACGTACGGAGAAAGAGGTGGAAATAGATAGAGGTAGAAGTTATAAGCCTACGATTTGTCATTCCGAGATAAACCGCGGAGCATTCTGTATACAGGGCTGAGGGGATCGCAGACGCACAAGTCCGTGCATTGCATTAGTACCGCTCGATGTAGGGGGAGAACAGGGAGCAGAGAGCATACAGATATGGAGAGAAAGGAGAGAGAGAGACATGTTGAGAGAGAGAGGGCGAGCGAGAAGGAGAGAGACCGAGAGAGTGACATAGACAGAGAGAGAGAGAGAGAGAGGGAGAGTGCAGGAGAAAGAGAGCGAGCGAGAGTGTGGGAGAGAGAGAGAAAGCGATGGAGAGAGTGACATAGAGAGAGAGAGAAGGTGTGAAGGCATTGCCGTAATTCCTGTGCGTCGGCATGGCTGTTAGGAGCTCAGGTGTGTGAGCGCTTGGCCCGGCCAGGCCTCATCAACGTGAAGGGCGATCTCATCCTTTCTGCATCTCTCCTCTCCTCCGCTTGATTAATTGGGTTCCAAATACGCCCGTGGAATACGTAATGCGCACCTCACAACACACCCCTTCCTCCCCGCTCCTCCCCCTGCCTCCCTCCTGCCTCGCCTCTGCCCATTACCCCCCCCCCCCCGTCTCCAGCCTGTCTCTCACCCTCCTCGGTTTCTCCCCTTTTTACAGCTCCCCCCTCCCCTGATCTTTCTCTCTCCCCTCACCCCTTTCCACACTCTCTTTACTCCCTCCCCTTATCTTCACCGCCCTCCCAGCCCCCTGTCCCCCTCCCTCTCTCTCTCTCCCTCTCTCTCTCTCTCTCTCTCTCTCTCTCTCTCTCTCTCTCTCTCCCTCTCTAACCCCTCCTCTCTCTGTCCCTCTCCCTCTCTCCCTCTCCCTCCCTCTCTCTCTCTGTCCTCCCCTCTCTCTCTCTCTCTCCCTCCCCCTCTCTCTCTCTCTCTCTCTCCCTCTCCTCTCTCTCTCTCTCTCTCTCTCTCTCTCTCTCTCTCTCTCTCTCTCTCTCTCTCTCTCTCTCTCTCTCTCTGTCTCCCTCTCTCTCCCAGCCTCTGTCACCGGGCGTTCTGTTCAATCTCGGCGGTCGCATTAGCATACACTTGGTATTCTGGGCAGACAGCGGGTGAAAAAATGAAGAAATATGAAAAACAATTTAACAATAATAATGACGCTGATGATAAAATTAATTATGCCCGTGGATGGCAGATGAGGGAAGGAAAAGGGGAAGAGGAGGGGGACGAGGAAGAGGAGGTCTTGGCGGAGACAGCAGCCGCTCACCTAATTTGATTCCCAGACGCGGTGGATATCAGGTGCTGTTTGATGAGCGCGCATACACTTAGAGGCACACAGCACCGGTGGGCACTGCTGAATATATAGTGTGTGTGTGTGTGTGTGTGTGGGGGGGGGTCTGCACACACAGGCTTGTTGATTTGCATGTTTCTGCATCTGTGTGTGTGTGTGTGTGTCCGTGTGTATATGTATGTGTGTGTGTGTGTGTGTCCGTGTGTGTATGTATGTATATGTGTTTGTGTGTGTATGTACGTGTTCACTGCATGCTATTGTGTGCACACATGTGTGTGTGTGTGTGTGTGTGTGTGTGTGTGTGCGCAAGTGTAGGTGCGTGTTCGTGTGTGTCTGTGTGTGTAGGTGTAGGTGTAGGTGTGTGTGTGTGTAGGTGTGTGTGTGTGTGCGGGTGCACACGTGTGTGTGTGTGTGTGCGGGTGCACACGTGTGTGTGTGTGTGTGTGCGGGTGCACACGTTTGCGTGTGTGTGTGCGTGTGTTTTTGTGTGTGCAAGCATGTATGCAAGCGTTTGTGTGTGCGTGTGTGTGTGTTTTTGCATGCACATGTGACTGTGTTGATGTGTTTGAACTGAGGTGTGTGTTAGCCAGAACAAAGCCACTACAACATGCCTCTGAGACAAAACATGGACTGGTTCTGTATCTCTTTTGCACAGCGCATTTGTGTGTGTGTGTGTGTGTGTGTGTGTGTCTTTATGTGTGTGTATGTTGTGACACTCTGGCACATGTATGCACACATGCTCACACGCACCCCAACCCACACACACAATGATTGAAGACTGGGATCGAAGAAGACAATGATGGATATTACCTGTTTGAGCCTGTTTGAACCAGCTGGAGCATCGCAACAGTGTGATGTGTCCCATGATATCTGTCTACACCCCCCTTTATTTTATTTTGCCATGTTTCATGTTTGATTTCTTTGGTTTTCAACATGATGCAGCTTCTCCCCAAGGACCCTAACTCACACATAAACACAAAGATGCTTTTAGGAGCGAAGTTAAAGTCAGATTAGAGTTCTGCTGTCTGGTTTTGTTTTTATGGATTGTATTTGTGTGTATGTATGTGTTCGTCCGTGTGTGTGTGATCGTCTGGGTGTGTGTATGTTTGTATGTATGGAGGTCCTAACTAGCCCTATAGGGATGGTTCTAGTGCAGGATGCTGCTGTAGGAAGTGATCTCGTCGGGGTAAACAGGGAGATCATCCTGGGTGGAGTCTGCTTCTATCTGCTATCAGCCTTCATCTCGTGTTGCATTAATATGCCTGTGTGTGTGTGTGTGTGTGTGTGTGTGTATCAGTGTGTGTGTGTGTGCGTGTGTGTGGTCAGACGTTGTTCCTGTGTGCAATTTCACACTGCGGCCAAGCACTTCGGATTCTTTACAGATTATTCCAAGAAATGCTGATATATTGTGTCTCTGTGGACATGGAGCGCGCGCGCGAGAGAGAGAGAGAGTGAGAGAGAGGAGTTGGGTAGCAGGAGAACAGACACAGGAGTGTGAGAGGGAAGGGGAGGGCAAGAGAGGAGAGAGAGGAGGGGGGCGAGAGAGGAGAGAGAGAGGAGGGGGGTGAGAGAAGGAGAGAGAGGAGGGGGGCGAGAGAGGAGAGAGAGAGGAGGGGGGTGAGAGAAGGAGAGAGAGGAGGGGGGTGAGAGAAAGAGAGAGAGGATGGGGTTGAGAGAGGAGAGAGAGGAGGGGGGCGGGAGAGGAGAGAGAGGAGGGGGGTGAGAGAAGGAGAGAGGAGGGGTGAGAGAGGAGAGAGAGGAGGGGGGTGAGAGAAGGAGAGAGGAGGGGTGAGAGAGGAGAGAGAGGAGGGGGTGAGAGAAGGAGAGAAAGGAGGGGGGTGAGAGAAGGAGAGAGGAGGGGTGAGAGAGGAGAGAGAAGAGGGGACAGAGAGAAGGAGAGAAGGAGCGGCGATGGGGTGCGGTGGGGGCACAAGGCGAGGAGGAGGAGGTGGACGAGGAGGAGGATGGGGAGGTGGAGAGAAGAAGAGGACGGAGGAGGTGGGGGGGGGGGGGGTCTTGATAGAAAGGAGCGGGGGCGCAGACCGGCGGCGTCGGCATTGATTTAATTTGCGGAGCTTGGCGCGGCGGCGAGGCATCCCTTTTAACGATCACTAAATTGTTTTCTGACAGAACCCCGCCAAGCAATTTCTCCCTCCCCCCCCCTCCCCCCCCCCCCCTCCCTCCCCCCTCCCTCCCCCCCTCCCCTCCCCCACCCGCTACACCAGACATTTGATTTACATATGATCTTTAAACACCGCAGAGGGGCAGGCGCGCGCCGGCTATTTGGTTATCATTCAAATCACTCGCCTCCTCCCGTGTCACACTCCCGGATAGGTCACTCTCCTCCCCCCTCGCCGGCTCCTGGGAGACGGGGGGGGGGGGGGGGAGAGAAGGGAGAAGGGAGGGAGTGAGTGTGTGTGTCGGCGAGACAGTGGGGCGCGGGGGGGGGGGGGAGAGGACGGATGGGCAGGAATGTATAACTAATGAAATAAATTGATTAAGGGGTTGGAATCAATTGGTGCGGTGCCCGCGATGGAGATCTAGTGCTTCATTTAGCGCGGGGCCCTCGCGGGCGCCGGGCATTAGCGGCAGATAGGGACCCAGGGCCTAATTGGTGCTAAATGAAGTAGTGTACAGTAATGGCCAGAGAGATGCTCAGGACGGACACCTCAGAACCAGCGCTCTCCGTCCCTCCACCCCTACACCATGAGTCCTCCGTCACTCCTCTCATCTTACTGCCCCCCCCCCCTCCCCCCCATCCCTGTCCTCATCACCGTCACCGTCGTCATCATCATCATCATCTTCATCACCATCGTCAGATCACACTTCAACTTAGATTCTTGTTTCTCTGTATGAATGGATTTAATAAGCCCGCCTTATTGAAATGAAGGGAGAGAAGGTGGTGGGAAGTAGAGAGAGAGACCGAGAGAGAGTGACAGAGAGAGAGAGAGAAAGAGAGAGAGAGAGAGAGAGGGTGAGAGAGAGAGAGAGAGAGGGTGAGAGAGATGGATAGAGGTACATTTGCATACCTTTGAAGAACAAAAGCAAGGCACCTTTCTACTTGCGGGTTAAAAGAAGTGTAATGTTTGGATGTCTTGATTGATGGGAACAGGTGCAGGGATTGCTTCTTCTTGACCGCGTGAAATATCGCGAGCGCTGTGGCTGAAATGGGAATGTTATGTTTTTTTATGTAGCAGGATTTGACCAGCCCCTTTTATTTGAGAAATTGTGATGTTTTTATCCAAACTCACGCACACACGCAGAAGCACACATGTGCTCACACATTCATACACATTTGCACAGACACACACATAGACAAACACATGTACGCACACACACACACACACACACACGTGTACAACACACGAATATGCACATGCACACAAAGAGACACACACATACACACATACATGGACGGACACACACACACACACACACACACACACACACACACACACACACACACACACACACATAGACGGTTAGAGGGTTCCGGTCTGTACACACACATGTACGCACACACACACACACACGTGTACAACACACAAATATGCACACGCACACACAGAGACACACATGTACGCATACATACATACATAGACGGACACACACACACACACACACACACACACACACACACACACAGAAGGTTAGAGGGTCCGGCCTATATCTTTTTTTGATATAATGGCTTCATAAAAGAGCCATTGACAATATACTTTTCCTAGACTATGCCGCTTGTAAGAGGAGGGCTGAGGAAAGGTTAAGTTAAGTTTAAGCCAATTAGTCTAGCACAGACTATGATGGGGTCTCTCCGTGCACAGCCACAATTAAAGCTGATCTTTAGGAAGACAGACACTGGGAGGCGAAGCGTTCCCGTCGCGATGGAGGCGCCGGGAAAGCACAGTGACAAAATGACATTATCTGTCTGCTTGTTTTACACCCGGACTAATGTAAAGTGAGCTTCTGACATTAAGAGGAGCCATTTAAAAATGTGCCGCTGCCACTTAGGAAATAGGAATTCTTCTTTTCCCTCCTTTTTTGTCAGCAAATGGTTTTTAGGGTATATTTAAAATTTTGTTGGGCGGGGAAAAATATGAATGTATAAAAAGCGTGACATTTAAAGAGGAGGAGATGGAAAGAGCCTGGACAGCGTGGTGAGTGGTTGTATTGTGATATATGGCTTCAAATAACCGCAAAATGATTTTAAACAAGAGTGAAAAATCCATATAAAAAGATAAACTAAACGCTGCCAAGGAAAAGGGAGAAAATACGGCTAACCTTGATGTGGTTTCGTTGTGATTGACAAAAGGTCCAGTGGAGGTGCTGATTCTAATCTGGAAATCTGTCTAAAAGACGGTAAAAGTCTTCTGTGATTCACATCAATGCAATTCATTGGAGGGGAAGAAATGGACATTGATTTCCTTACCTTACCTGACATTACCTTTACTAACCTTTCCTCTATTGCTGTTTACAAGGCAGGTTTCAGTGAGACACTACTGTAGTAGTATGTACTGTATGTACGTCTGGAAATGTTATCTATCTATCTCTCTGTCTATCTGTCTGTCTGTCTGTCTGTCTGTCTGTCTGTCTGTCTGTCTGTCTGTCTATCTGTCTATTTATCTGTCCGTCCGTCCGCCTGCCTGTCTGTCTATCGGTCTATCTTCCACTCTGTGTAGATCTAACTATCCAGCCCATGTGAGTGTTTTTTCCTCCCCATTCTCGCTACAGCGCAGAGTAAATATGGGGGAATGATAGGGACAGGGAGAGGAACAACAGATAGATAACATAAGAAAGAGTAGGGGACAGAGAGGGGGAGCGGGGGGAGACGGAGGAAGAGATGCTACAGAAAGAGGCCTGGAGTTATCAAAAGTGGCTGTGTGCATGCGAATGAGTGTATTGATCGCCGGGCGGATCGATGCTGTATTTATAACACGGGGGAAGGCTGAATCAATGCATACTTAATGTGTAAAGAGGCGGGGATGTTCGGGGCAGGGGTGCAACACAAGGGCAGGGGGAGGGCGGGAACGGGAGGAGTGTGTGTGTGTGTGTGTGTGTGCGTGCTTTTGTGCGTGCGTGTGTCCGTGTGTGAGTGTGTGCTTGCATGTGTGTGAATGTGTATGTGCATGCATGTGTGAGTTTTTGTGTACGTGTGTGTGTGTGTGTGTGTGTGTGTGTGTGTGTGTGTGTGTGTGTGTGTAAGTGAGTGAGTGTGATTGTGCATGCATGTGTGAGTGTGTGTGTGCGTGCATGGCTGTGTGTGAGTGGGAGGCGGGGTGGCCTGTTAAATAACCAGCGTTTCCAGTTTGTGTTTACTCAGCACTAGTGGGCCTTTCTGTTTGGAATACTTTAGTGCAGAAGGTTACATGCTGCACCCTGCTTATATCAGAGCCTTTTTATTCTGATAAGCTGCCACTCAAGCTCCAGGTGGTGATCTATGATCTTAGCGTGCAAATTCTCAGAGGGGGAGTTCAACCCACACTTACAACCTTCAATGATGACTCTATGATGCGAGGCAATAGGCTACCTTATTGAGCACCGGAGGTCTTTTATTTTTTATACAAACACTCAATGTATTGCCTACACGTACACATACAAAGACACACACACACACACAAATAGACACACACAGACTCACACAAACACGCACACACAGACACATACACACACACAAACACAAACACCAGGACACACACAGACTCACACAGACTCACACACACAAACTGACACACACAAACAAACACACAGACACGCACACACACACACACACACACACACACACACACACACACACACACACACACTGGTAGACACACAAACACACACTATACCTATTCACCCAGGACACACTGGGCATAAACCATTACGAGTAGAAAAAGCCCCGGTCATATGCGTTTTACCTCCTGTGTTTACGGTGTTTATGGATAACGCTTCCACAGCGCCGTCGCATCAGGCGTTATTACGTCAACCTCGGCGCTTACACCGTAACCTTTTATGAACAGAGAGTTCCCACCGCTCGCAATTCCCAGTACAACTTTAAACCCGGGAAGAGGGAGGGGTTAAGGGAAGAGCGTTCCCCGGCCCTCTGCCTAACTCATAGTTATCACTCGCTGGAGGGAATATCACATTCTTGTCATCGTCAAGCTTCATCTCCACCCAGAGAGTCTCAGGGAGAACATAACGTTCCACGGCATTCCTGCGGAATGGGAATTTCCTGCCTACAAAGTAACGTCCACAACAGCGAAGACAACGGGGTTCCTAACATTAGCCTCTTCCTCCTGGTTTGACAGATTTGATGTCCTTGGCTTTATGCATCTACTGCAAACCCACACACACACCTATGCATACTACACACACACACACACACACACACACACACAGACACAGACACAGACACACACACACACACACACCATGCGCAACATGCACGCGTGTGCGATGTGAGGAAAACTGCTTGAAATGCACCTAAGCTGGTATTTATAGTGCCGGAGCAATATAGGCCCTGTTCCCTTCAGGACACTCTCTGAAATGCCATCTCTATTATCAGATGAGTGGTGGTGCTGCCATCAGAGGGTTAGAAGCTATTATGCTTTCTGGATTGGCCTCGACCTGAGGCATGGAAGTCATTAAAGTGGCCCTGCCTTCTGTTTAATTAAAGGTTAGGTCAACACAATGAGAAATACCCAAAGGTCTACACAACAGCGCAACAAAAAGCAACACAAAAAAGGAGGAGGAGTCACGGAAAGCGCTGTGTTCGTCAAAAGCTATTTGTCCACTGGTTTTGGTCGCTAAGAGAGTACGAGTAGTGTTGCACGGCGGTGCTTCTTGTGTGTAACTTTCTTGGCTCGGAAACGTGTGAATGGTGGATGGGTTTTTAGGCCTGACTTGAAAGTGGAGAGAGGTTGGCTCCCACGGCCGGTAAAACTGTCATCAGGGCCTCCACTGAGGTGGGGGTGGGGGGGGTGAGATGGGGGACGATTTCCCGGAGATTTATGGTGGAGAAAGATGAGGTTCTGGGTCCCATCGATAACCCCGCAGGTTAGGGAGGGGGTTCATGGACAAGTTGTGGAGGTGAGTGAGGTTGGGGCGAGGGGGGGGGGCAATTCATTTCCAGCTATACCTCAACCTTTATGTCTCCAGGGGTCCATCCTGGAGCACTCCATGAGATAATATTCCATCTTCATTAAAGACTGAGAGAAACAGGGCCCACCAAACGCCTAGAATTGCCAGAGAGATGAACGTGTGCTGTGGTGTTAGTCTCACCGCAAAGTATTTATGGCGGCTGAAATGTGTAAGCCTTCCCTTGCTGCTCCTCTCCAATCCATCCTCTGACACCCCCGACACGTAACAGAGAACCCCACACACCAGCTCCTCCTCTGCTGCTACTCGGAGAGAAGGATTGGCCGGGCTATGACCTCCTGATCTGGTTCTGGTCGTGTGATTTTTACAGTTTCACCCTACATTTGAAACTCAACACATCTTGAAGGCAAACATTGCATTTCTCTCGCTCAGTGCGCAACACTCTGGTCCCAGGTCTCTGACACCTTCTGGCCCGGGGCCCGGCCCGGCCCCAACCCAAGCATCTGCTTTCTGGGTCCCCAGGCTGGGCCAGCGCCCACAGATCCCTCTTTCGGAAGGAATGCTTCTTTCCACGGGAGGATGAATTCCTGCTCACTCTCCTGCTCATTCCTGTGGTGTTTGGAGCGGCCATGTTTTATAGGGTAATCTCATGTTTCCGTCGTACAGTCACACAGGCTTCTGCAACCACCGTGGGCTGCTGTGAAGTCAAAAGGCAGTTGTTACCCTGGTTGAATACAAGGTTGTTTTAATCACAGTCTAAACGTCCGACGTTTAAGGTTCATGGAGGGAATCGAAGCATGTCTTGTCACATCTTAGCTTAATTCAGTATTTGATAGCGTCAGCCTGCCAGGTACTTCATAGGAGGTTGTGTAGTCTGGCCTCCTGTCATAGCAAATCTCACCGCACGCCTTTAAATGTCAACCAGAACTACGCACAAATCAGCTCGGATATTACAGAATTCTCGTTAGCAATCAAGAGTATCACACAGTGAACTGCAATCCATTCATACCTTCAATTTGATTTTTGTTTTTATATATTCTGTATTTTTTTTATTGGATGAAATACATGATTCTCAATACTTTTATTACCCTTAATGAGCAAACATTCATTGATCTAAGTCATAAAAAATTTACACGTCTGAAGCAATGTGTTTATTTGCAATGCTCAATTAAAGAATATATATATGTTCATTTTTTCTATTTTCTTTTTAAAAGTAAATCATCACTTAAAATCTTTTCAGTTTGTTCAGTGGAAAACGTCCAGTACATACAGACACATGCATTGAACACATTTACATTCATTCAACAGGCTTGCACTGTAGGTGCATTGTGACCTTAATTAAATATACGTCTACGAACCCGGAGTGTAATTGTGGGGCAGAGAGCCTGCCACTCCCTACCATCATATAAAGACGCCCACAGCTGTCATCCCCTCCCTGCAGTCGTTTAGGCTCAGTATATATGACCTATGCCTCGCCCTATATATTGTTCCATTACATCATGTGTCATTACTCGAAAACAATGATAAACAGTACTTCATTTCAAACCATACACTCCCTACAGCTATGGACCATACACATAAACATTGACTATTCAATTTTAGGTCACCACATTTATTTGTGGTGAATATGCAAACTTTTCCGGACGATGCTTTAGGCAGTGTTTGTATCATGTGTAGGAAGGGGACTGTTTCTCATATTGTCTAATGGTTGCTAGCGGCATGTCCATCTTAAATATATATCTAACGGTATATTGCTTAGCGTAATTACTTTATGTATCACTGTGCATATTAATTCATCTAAAACTCATATCCAAAGTAAAAACCCATCAGGAAGTCCTTGAGAGATGCCAGGCTAGTGTGAATGTTGGTCCGGTTTGGTTCTCCCAAACATGCCACCCCCAAAAAAGCTCCCTAATTTGAGGTAATTTACTTGATTGCTTCTCAAGTGAATCCTTCAAGATATATTTTCATATTTCAGTTTTTAGACTCCCATTACCTCGGTTTTTACAGGCACGAAAACCACTCGAATAACAAAGACATTCGTCCTTCTTTCCAAAGTCACAATCACTGACGTTGTGTCTCAGTGGTGCAACCAAACCACGGAAACGTAGAAAAACAAATAGGATTATCTTTTGTTTCGAGAAGATGCACAGTATGTGAGCTAATTGTATAGGAAGTATAAAGAAAACAGGAGGGGCGGCCCTGATGACGTTATACACTATCTTTATATGGGATTAATCATCGACACAGTACATATAAAACACAGGGTGGAGGCACGCAGCGGCTGCCATCGCACAGGTGATGTATGGCTCGGCAGATTTCATTAGGTGTAGGACGGGGCCGGAGCTAAAGGCTAAGACGTATCACTGATGCACACTTTTCCTTTCTTTTTAATTTGTCAGGTAATTTCTTCCCCATGTGATTGAAGGAAGTGCTCGTGTAATTGGGGAAGAGTGGGGTTCGCACGGATGGGTCGGAGAGGATGTATACGCGGAGAGGAGGAGGAGGGAAAAGGAGGGAGGAGGTGGAGGGTGAGGTGGAGGAGGGAGGAGGGAGAGGAGGCAGGTTGGAGGTGGAGGAGGAGGGAGGAGGAGGGGGAGAAGGAGGGAGGAGGCGGTGGAGGAGGAGGAGGAGGA
Source organism: Pollachius pollachius (assembly GCF_949987615.1). Lineage (NCBI taxonomy): Eukaryota > Metazoa > Chordata > Actinopteri > Gadiformes > Gadidae > Pollachius > Pollachius pollachius. The sequence continues at coordinate 4,394,782 of NC_136934.1, read as the reverse complement.
GGAGGGAGGAGCAGGAGGTGGAGGATAAAGTGGAGGTGGGTTTGATGAATGGGAGAGAAAGAGAGACATGAAGCCAGGCAGAGTGCAGTAGCAGACTGGACGCGGCGGTAGGACACGTGGAAACCGCCGGCAGAGCCAGGAAGGGATGGGAAGAAAATGTACCAAATCAATGTTCAATAAAAATGATTTGTGAAGGGAGAAATAAAGAAAGATTTCCCTTTTAAGAACAATAGGATTCGTTGATGCTTTGGAGGTAAGTAGGTGGTCGCAATGGAGGATGGGTAAATTATAGTTCTCTTTTAACAATTACAGCGCTCAAGGCTGTGCAACAGTAGCACTGTAGGGTTAGCCATTATTATATTTATTCTAGTTTACAAGCCGTAAATAGTGAGAAAACCTTCATCAAAGCAGATATCGCAGTGGACCCTCTTTTTTGCTGAAGTCCTGGAAAATACTCTAATTTCTTATTTCAGATATTGGGTAAAAGCCATTAACATCGGCTGCTTTCCTCTGATGAGCCTCATTCAAAATTTACACCGCTAAAGAGAATGTCTGCCACGGCGTAAACAAACTTTTCTTTGACTATCTCAAAGACTCCGTAAGTAGGTTAGATCGGCTTCCGTTGGCTTCAACGTTTTGACCGGTGATCATCCGTAACATGCGACCGTTCATTAACAGCCCATCACGGTACAGATTAATAACTAATTTGACCCTTTGTGCTATTGTAGTTTCGGCCTAGGTATGACTCGGAGAGTGGAACATGTTGAACACCGTGTTTATTCAGAGACACATGGGTCAACAAGCTTGCGTTCTGGAGGTTGTTCATGAAGCATCTCTCGAACACAGGTGAGAATTAAGTTTATATTAGAAGTGGGCGGAATGGTAAATAAGCCATGCCTACAGGTTTTAATTTACCCAGGAAAACCTTCGGTCTATCTTGAACTTGACCTCAGTGCTGCATTCAACACTGTAGACCATACAATACTTTTGGACAGGTTAGAAAACTGGGTGGGGCTTTCAGGCACAGTCTTAAATTGGTTCAGGTCCTACCTACAAAATAGGAACTACTTTGTTTCCATTGGCGACTTTGTATCAGAATCAACCAACGTGACATGTGGAGTCCCGCAAGGTTCGATCTTAGGACCCTCTTTATTCAACATCTACATGCTCCACTAGGGAAAATCATGCAAAATAACAATATTGACCATCATTGCTATGCTGATGACACGCAAATCTATGTATCGCTATCACCAAATGACTATCGGCCCATAGATCTGCTGTGCCAGTGCATTGAGCAAGTGAAAGGTTGGATGTGCCGAAATTTCCTTCAACTAAATGAGGACAAAACAGAGATAATTGTATTTGGTTCTTAAACGGAAAGGCTTAAAGTAACCCAACACCTTCACTCTCTGTCCCTGAAAACCTCAATCAAAGCCAGAAATCTAGGGGTTATCATGGATTCAGATTTACATTTCGACAGTCACATCAAATCAGTTACAAAATCTGCATATTATCACCTTAAAAATGTAGCAAGACTTAGAGGGCTCATGTCCACCGAAGACATACAAAAACTTGTGCATGCCTTTATCACTAGTAAGCTTGATTACTGCAATGGTCTCCTTACAGGTCTCCCAAAACAAACTCTGAGGAAGCTTCAGCTTGTTCAGAATGCTGCTGCTAGAGTTCTAACAAAGACCAAAAGATTTGAACATATTACACCAATTCTTAAATCGTTACATTGGCTTCCTGTAGGTCAGAGAATTGATTTTAAAATCATGTTGCTAACCTATAAATCCCTACATGGTTTAGGCCCGAAATATTTAACTGATATGCTTCCACTACATAAGCCTTCTAGACCACTAAGATCTTCTGAGACCAATCTGTTAATTATCCCCAGAGTAAACACGAAACATGGGAAAGCAGGATTTAGTTACTATGCAACAAATAGCTGGAATAAACTCCCTGAGGATTTAAGACTTGCCCCAACTCTGAGCACCTTTAAAACAAGACTGAAGACTTTTATGTTTGCTTTAGCTTTCTGATAAATCTTTAATACATAGCTTTTTTTAACTTTGCCTTTATTTTCTATTTTATTACTAAAATGCCTTTTTAACTTTCTATTTTACTAATTTCTTTGCATATGTTTTCTTTTACTTATCTATTATTTTATTTTATTGTCTGACAGTGTTTATATGTGAAGCACTTTGAGTCTGCCTTGTGTATGAAAAGTGCTATATTAATAAAGTTGCCTTGCCTTGCCTGTCTTGGCTTGGGCGGGAATGGCAAAGAGGCCATGTTTGTAGTGTCTGACTTATCTACAAATTCATAAAACCTTAAACATTGTCCACTATGTGGAGAATAAACCATTCATAACTGTTGTTAGCACTACAATGTGCGGTCCAATGAGCTACTGATGTTAGCTTGAAAGGTGTGGTCGAAATAAAGCATCGACTGAAATAATCTACATCAGTAGCAGTAACCGTGGCGCCGGGGCAGCATTTCGTCTCGGGGGTCCGTTGGGCAAGGGCGTAGTAACCGGGGGGGACGGAGGGGACGTGTCCCCTCCAATATTGGAGACAGGCGCATTTGTCCCACCTAAAAATTATACCGGGGGGAGAAAAATATTTTATTTTATTTTGAAAGCGCATCACAGCGTCTTGTCACCGCTTCTTATTCAAAAAAACTGGATGATTGAGCAATTAAAGAATTGATTTGATATTTATCAGTTCATTACTGCCATTCATAATGTGTTTTCCTTTACATTTACAAATGTATCTTTTTAGTAGAGTAAAATATATTTGTGAATTTCTTCAGTGTAGTTAATTTATGACATATTTCTGTTCAAACCATTAACGGATCTGTCAGGTTTCCGATATGTGTCCCCCCCAATGTTAAACTCATTCCTACGCCCCTGCCGTTGGGCCTTCGTTCACTTGAATAAACCCCAAACACTAACACCAGAGCAGGCAGGCTCCTTCCAGCATCGGCAGCAGAGCGGCCGTCAGCTCTTCTGGCCGTCAACGCGTAACAACGTATCACCCCTGTTCTCACACCTAGTTTATTTTGATGACATCAGGAGAGCGATACTTGTCCTGTTCTTTATTATTATTATTTTTTATTATTTCCCGCTCTGGGTGTTGAATTGTTTTGGATTAACTGTGAATGATTCCGTTAAGTCGTATTCCCACGTCAGTGTGCGGGAGCGGTTTAGTGCTTGGCAGCGGAGAGGGAAGTGTGTGGGGTTAGGCGCTGTGCTGGCGGCTTGCATCATCCACAAACAAATAAACACACATGCATTCACACACACACACACACACACGTTCACACACAACACAACACACGCACACAAACAACCAACAACACAATACACACGTTCCCAAACACACACACACACACACACACACGTTCACAAACACACACACAAACGTGCGCACACACGTATGCACACGTAAACACACTCACACACACGTACAAACACCCTCACGCGTAGCCACTGAGAGTGAGAGAGAGTGTTCGTTGACATACTAACACTCTTGCTTGCATGCAGAAAGGCAGTATTCATATATCTCAGCCGGCTTAATAGGCTGCGTCTGTCACTTAAGTTTATGATGCAGTGGCGGCAGTGTGATATGTTGCCATGGAAACATAGTGCCGTGTCTCCAGCGACGGCGTCTTCGTGTTGTTGTGCGCGACTTCTCACTTTCACACTGCCGCCGTCGCCGCGGCAGGAAGGGAGATGCAGGTGATAATAAATCATTTTGTTTAATAAAATGAATTAGATCATCCCCCCTCCACCCTCCCCCCCAGAAATGAATTTCTGTTCAAATATTACAAAAAAGAAAACTGAAAAAAAAACGTTGGTACAACACATGCAGCATGTTAGACAGTTAGACAGGCTTGCCGATCGTGGAGGACTGTTATTAAGCAATGTACACACACACACACACACACACACACACACACACACACACACACACACACACACACACACACACACACACACACACACACACACCACCTCATCTGAAAGCCGATGGCCTTGCGCCCCCACCCCCACCTCTCCAACCCCCCCTGTAATGTGTGGTGTCTCCACTGCCACAATTCCTCCTACCTCTCGGCTGAGTGTGTATTGATCGCTGGCTGGTGTGTATTACGCTGAGGGAAGGTGTCAGAGGCAGAGAGGGAGAGAGAGAGATGGAGAGAGAGAGTAAGAGAGAGAGAGATGGAGAGAGAGAGAGAGAGATGGAGAGAGAGAGAGGCAGAGGGAAAGGCAGAGAGAGAGACAGACAGAGAGGGAGAGGGAGAGAGAGAGAGGTAGAGCAAAGTGTATGTGTGTGTGTGTGTGTCGGTGGGGGTTGTAAAAGAGAAAGGGAGGAGGAAAGAGAAATATCCTGACAGCTCCCCCACATATTCAATGATAATCATGATGATATATTTGTACCTTCAGAACTTTGAAATCTCCCTGGAATGGCTTTAACCCACCCCCAACCCCCTCCTCCTCCTCCTAACACACACACAGACACACAAACGCGCACACACATACTGTAAATTCCGTAAAACATACCTGCACACCTTGACGGCATTAGTGTTTGAACTATGAATTATGTCCACTCACCAGCTAACTATCCCTGCTCACCTGCAGCCACCAGAGTACATATAACAACAGCGTGCACACACTATAAATCCATACAAGTCCACCATTCATCCAGCCACGCAGGTTGATAAAAACCTCATATAATGCAGCGCGTAATGAAACAACCGTTCCCAGGTGAACCCTGCGTCTTTGTCTGCCTTTTCTTCCAGAGCCAGACATCGCAATGGGTTTTTTTATCTCTGCATAATTACAACTCAGTAACACATTATATGAGACTATCGGTTTTGCTGCGCTGGTCTATGATTGCGAGCGGCTGTGTAGTGTATAATCATTGTCTGGGAGTCCCCTCGTTCTCATGTTCATGGAGGTGAGATGAGGTAGATGGATGCTAAGTCCTTGTTACACCCGGCAGAGACACAGCCAGCTCGGGTATAACCACTGAGCGGAAAGGCGTGGACCCGCACCGAAAAGGCTGAGAGCAAAAAAAAAGCAAAGCGTGTTTATTTTCAGATCAATACCAGGCAGCATGCGAAGCCTACAGCTAATGATAAACACATGCCTACACCACATTAAGACCTCGTGTTTACTCACGTGTGTGTGTGTGTGTGTGTGTCTGCGTGTGTAACTAAAGAGGGGAGTCGGAAAAAAAAAAAGAACCTTTGTTTACTTCCCGTTTCCATCTCCCCCTGCGGTTCCGGTTCAGGCGGGGGCGTGACAACCGTCTCCGTGTCTGTTTCTACGCGGTGGCATGATCGCCATAACGATCAGGGACGGGGCGAGAGGTGCGGCGTTTTCCGGACCCCCACGTCGGCCCCTGGGTAGACCGGGCGGGGCCGGGGTCCCACTGTATGGTCCCTAGTGGTCTCCGCTCCTCTAGTGAATGACTCCAGAGGGGGGGTGGGGACGTTGTCTCGCCTGCAGCGGAGACCAGCGATCAGCGATGTGGTGCTAGCGCGCCTCGTCTCCTCTCACCCCCCCCCCCCCCTCTTTCTACCTTTGCCGACCGCCTCCTTCATCCTGTCCCTGTTCAACCCCCCCCCCCTCCGTTAGCCTTCTCTCTCCCCCACCCCTCTCTCTGTTTATATCTCTCCACATCTAATTCGTGCTATTTATTTTTCTCTGTTTCTCTCCGTCTCTCTCTTATTCTTCATCTCTCGTCTCATCCCATCAATCTCTTTGTCTCTCCCTTTCTCTATCGCTCCTCATCTGTCGCTTCCTCTCTCTCTGCCTCTTGCTCTCTTATCTCTTATCTCTCTCCAGCCCTCCCTTTGTCTCTCCCCTTCTCTCTATCTCTTCATCAATCTCTCTTTATCTTCACTCCATCTCTGTCTCTCTCTCTCTCTCTCTCCCTCCCTCTCCCTCTCTCTCTGTCTCTCTCTCTCTCTTTATCTTTCTCACTTACTCTCTGTCTAAGTCTCCCCCCCTCCCCCACACACACTATTGTCTTCCCTGCTGCTGTCTGTCTGGGCGTGCGAGCCTTAAACAGGATGGATCCTGGTGCCTCTCTCTCTCAGCTGGCCGCCCTCCTTCATCAGCGACGCTGACCTTCTGCACGTCCCCGCTTAAGAGCCCGTCACATCTACTCCTCGGGCCCATCGGACACACACACACACACACACACACACACACACACACACACACACACACACACACAAATACACACAATAAAATGCTAAAGGGCCACCTTAATCCAATACAGTGTCTGAGAGCACGGTAGACAGATGGCCCTTTATGAAGTGGGGGGGGGGGTGATACTGGTCACTAGCGTTGTGCGTCAGGCAAGTGTTCAGGATCACAAGGTGAAGGGTGAGGGTGGAGAGAAATTACTTAATTATTAAATATTAAATAGTCAAACCTCAAAAAGTACAACAACTGAATTTTCACGGGCAGCGTATGACAAATAATATAAACATCCAAATCAAAGCAACAATTAAATGATTGTAGGTCGATCACTTCATCTCAGGACATTATTTTATGTTATTTTGTATTCATCCTACATTTCATCTCTAATCTTGTAGTCCCAATGTTATTAAGCGACCATTGATGTAAACAACATACAAACCGTTAATCCCGTTACCCCGACACACGCCTGTAACAGACGACGGGGACGAGAAACCTTCACCTTTCTGCTATGAGGAGGAGGAGAGGAGGAGAGGGAGGAGAGGGAGGAGAAGAGAGGGACAGGTCCTCCGTAACGAGGCCTTCACTTACAGTGGCACGGCAACCTCCGCGCCCCAACACTTACTGACCTAAAGATGCAGTGGCACAAAAAGCTCACAGATAATTAAATATTGATTTTTGTTTTCTAATCCCATATAAAAATTGTCCTGAGACTCCCAGCGGTAGTTTTCACCCTCTGTAAAAGAGAGGGGTGGGGGGGGAAGCGACAAGAGGGGGAAAGAGAGAGAGGGACGGAGGGAGGGAGGGATGGAGGGAGGGAGGGAAGGGTTGGCGGTTAACCTCTATTTCATGTAAGGGGTGTGTGGCAGGGTGGGGGTGGGGGTTGATGTTGGGGTTGTAGGAGGGGTGTAGTGATGGGGTGGAGGGGGGAGGCGAGGAGGGGGATGGATGCTGGAGGGATGTGTCTTGGGGAGGGGGGGGGGGCGGCGGTTGATGCGTTCTTTGCTCCAGCCTTGAACCTGGTGCGCGCCATTACTCCGCAGCGCGCCGATGACAGTGATCTGCCACTCTAATCTCCAGCCTCCAAGCACATTGATATTCTCATCCACCCGCTCCCACCGTCGCCCCCGCCCCCCATCGCACCACCCGCCCGCCCGCCCGCCCGCCCGCCCGCCCGCCCGTCCGTCCAGCTCCACGTTGGCACCCCGTCCTGCGCATTACCGCTCATTTTCTTTTACTCACAGACGCCGTGCCGCCCGCCGTCTCTTGTCATGCAGAGATACACCCCCGCCCCCCCCCCCCCCCCCCCCCTTCCTTCCTCCCTCCCATCCTCCCAGCACTCCCTCACCTGCACACACACACACACACATATATACACACACACACACACACACACACACACACATGTTCACAGTAAATTTGGGGGTGACAGGCCACTATCTCCATCCATCACACCGTCTCTCAATTCTCAATTTCTCTCTTCGATCAGTCTGTCTGCTGTATTCCATTCCCTCTCTCTCTCTCTTTCTCTCTCTCTCTCTCTCTCTCTCTCTCTCTCTCCTCTCTCTCCTCTCTCTCTCAACCCCCCCCTCCCCCTCTCTCTATCAACCCTTCTCTTTCACACACGCACACACACAAACACAAACACACAAGCAGAGGAACGGGCATATGAACACACACACACGCACACACACACACAAAGACACACCCACACGCACGCACGCACGCACACACACACACACAAGCATACTCAAACACATACTCAGCACAAGAACACTTAGCAGTTTCATTCACAAATGGGTCCCTTTGGCTGAAGAGTCAGTAGAATTAAAAAATCATGCTATCGGTGATCAATAATGTAAATAAAATGGTAATAACCTTAATTCACTGTACTGATTGAAGACACAGGGTGGAGAATTATTTCCTAGTGGCAATACTCAAATCAATATTTCACAGAAATGTGCTATTGTAATGCTATGCCCTGAGTCGTATAATAGATAATGTAATATGTTATATAAGAATGTATTTCCAAATAACATGAAATTGTATTTGTCTTGTGTTTTCGCTTATTAAATTGAAGACAAGTGTATAACTGTGTTGTTGTTCAGTGTTAGACATGAACAAATCTCAAAGTATCTATAACAAACACTCAAATGTGCACAAACACACTAATTTGCA
>NC_136934.1:4356390-4378890 GCF_949987615.1 Pollachius pollachius | reverse complement strand
CCGGTGACCACGGTGTCCCCGTGGGGCGCCTGGCGACGCCGGGACACGCTTATTAACCGCCCGGGACTCTGCCGTGGATCACCGTGGTGGGGGGCGACGGCGGGCCTCCTGTGGTCCTTCCAAAGCACTCCGGTCCGTGCCCCAGGTGGTCCCGTTCCAGGGACCCCTCCCCCCCACCCAGTTATACACCACCCACCACCACCCACACATCATACCTCCATAGGAAAGCAATTGGCAGACAAATGGCGGCTTGGTCTAAGCACACCGCATATCAATGGCTCTAATTAATTGGATTAATGGAGAGAGTTCTGGGATTTGGGGAAAGAGCTGGAGGAGGCGTTTTGCAGGAAACAGAATTGCTGTCCCTGAGGGCGCCGTGGGGGGGTTCGCTAGGGAGGCAAGTGGGGTGGGACGGTGGGGGCGCAGGTCTGAATATGGATGAGGAAAAATTGAGTTAAAACAGAGAAGACTGTGGCATTCATTAGACCGCCCACCCTCTGAAGTGGCTGCTTAATATGCACACTATTACTATGCAAATCAGCCGTAATGAAACACTGAGGATTTTTTTTAATCAGAGGAAGAACAAGCAGATGTTGGGAGGGTTTAGAGAGAGGTGTGTAGAGTGTTTAGTCGCTCTCTGCGTGTGTGTGTTTGTGTGTGTCTGTGCGTGCGTGTGTGTGTGTGCTTGTGTGCATCTGAGTGTGCGCGTGTGTTTGTGTGAGTGTGGCTGTGACAGTCTCTGTATGTGTGTGCATGTGTGTGTGCGTTCAACTCTGTTTATTCTTCGTCTTAGTTAACGGTGTAGACAAAGTTATGCAAACATTCCTTATAGACCTCAACGCAAATTCGCCGTTCCCTCACTTACACATACGAAGACGCACAACCAAAGCCCAGGAAGAACGTGCGAAGAAGGTGTGCGACTCACACACTCAAAATGATTAATCTTCTCCATGGGGGGCGGGGGGGTTGCATTAGGAAATCAGAATTAAGAGCACGCTCTTTATTGGAGAGATTTGTGCCCGCGCCTCAGGGAGAGATAAAGCTTGACTGACTCATGCCTGACCAATCTCTGCACTGCCTGCGGAGATAGGGAGGATCCACCCCCTCACCCCCTCCCCCCCCCTCTCTCTCCCCCCCCCCCCCCCCCCCCCCCCCCCCCCCCCCTCTCCCAGCCAGCCATCCTTCCTCGCTGGCTGAAGAGTCAACACTACGATACACCTGCTGGGTTGGCTCGGCTCGGCTTCGCTCCGTAGCAACGTAGATCCGCGGTGGTAACCTAGCATGTGTGCGAGTGTATTAATCCGTCTTCTGGTCTTAAAGAGATTTTAAGCGTCGCTGCTACCAATTGTGGTGTTGCTTGTGGTGGTGGTGGTGGTTTTGTGTGCGTGTGTGTGTGTGTGTGTGTGTGTGTGCCTGCCATTAATGAGCCGGCATGAAAAGCTTCTCCCTGTAAGTGGTTCCCCGTGGCTCGCTCCGCTCAGAGCCCAATCAAGGCGTTCCACCGTGGGCCTGTTACGTTAAGTGTTCTCTCAGCACAAGTGGAGGAATCAGGGCGACTGGAAGAAGCCATCGATCACAGCGAGCGCTTTGCCTGTTTAGCTCTAGTCGCCTGCCAAGCTGAGCAGCCGGGGCGGGACGTTACACAGACATCAGCTACACGCGAGAGGCCAATGGTGTCCGAAGTATATTTATATATATATATGTTACTTTTTCTTTAGTTAGTAGTTCAAGTTAGTTCAAGTAGTTCAAGTTAATTTCTAAACGAGAAAAAAAAAGTAATTGAACTGCAATGAGATGAACTGCATTTGTTTGTCATTAATAACCTGAAGCGGATGGGATCACAGGTGACAAGTATGCGATAAGGATCAGAATGAGATCACACACAGTGTGTGCATGCTTGCGTGTGTGTGTGTGTGTGTGCAGTGTTTGTTTATGCCCGTCGTTACACCTGTGCGTGGGCGAGGGAGCCTAATGAAATTACGGTTGCATCCCCGTTCCCCGCAATAGATTGCAGTCATTATGAAGAGAATGTCAAGTGGGTGGTGCTCCCTCCAGTGGCGGGCAGCATGGAGGATCACTCCACCCGCCCCGAGACTCCATCCTGCCTGCCTCCCCGTGGCACCGCAATAACACCCACCTAATGATGCTGCAATACATCAGGTGGCCCCGAGTCCCACGCCAAGTCCCTGAGCAAGGCCACAATATGATCTCTGGCCCTGATAATGAGAGCGATGATGATGATGATGATGATGATGATGGCGATGATGGTGATGATTATGATGATGAAGGTGATGATAATGGTGAAGACAATGATGACTCTGATGATGATAGTGATGGTGAACACATTGATGACTACGATAATGATGATAATGATGGCGATGATAATGATGACTAGGATGATGATGATGAACGTGATAATGTCATCACCACCATCCTCACCATCGTGCTGTCGATGAAGGATGAAGATGCCGGTGAGGGTGATGATGATGAAGATGGCAATGATGATCATGGTGGTTCTGATGACGAGGATGGTGGTGATGAGGATGATGATGATGATGGGATGATGATCATCATGGTGGAGGTGATCATGACAAAGTGATGAAGGTGATGAAGACGGTGATGGGGCTGAGCAATGAGGCTGGCTGGGTTCCTAGTTAGTGTGTTGCGGTGTTAATTACAGAGTTCCGCGGCAGCACGGCCAGATTTAGGAGGCATGAGTCTTGCAGACGAGGCAATGGACCCAGACAAGGGGGGCCGCTTGATGAAGGGCCTCTAAGTAGAAAGTGTTTTGGCCACGTCGACTCATAATAACTATGATGGTAGATTATCTTTTACGTGCTCTCTCTGCAGCAAATCAAATCAGCCGCTGAACAGAAGAGGTTACACTGATAGATTTTCAATCTGAGAGGAAAAATAGTTTCCTGTGTGGAAAAAACATATTTTATATTCTGTCTGGTATTTCGTTTAAAGAGTGTTTATTCATCTTTATCTTTGAAATATTACATTTTTTTCATGGGGGATAGTGTGTGTTATTCATGCCTTACTTGAATATGAAAATTCAGGTGTTTAGTTGGAGGGGAACAACCTTGTGTAAGCTTTTTGCCTAGCAGTTAATTCAAGGCAATGCCATTTTACGTTAAGAATGCATTGAGTGGTTGAACATGTGAAGAAATTGCGAGGCAACAGAGTGTCTAAAACAAGAGTATGATAGTAGAATTCACCTAGAAGGATATGACGGCTATATAATTTAGCATTTGGCATGCAGGAGTGGTGTTAGCCCACTTAAAAGCCATTTTATTCAGAGACTGAACATTAAACATTTTTAATTACACAGACTGAGAAAAGAGGTCAAAGTTGACACATAAAGTTGATGATTATTATCCGAGGGGGTTCTCATGGTCTTAAAATTAAACATGATTTGGATATGAAATGATTCGGAAACTGCCATGTGTTATCTCCTAATGCCCGTATTATTTAACCGGAACACTTTAGCGGGCAGCGAAACGCTGGATATACGATAAACCATAAAGCATGATGTAATAAAACGCAAAACAACCAGGTAAGCATTTAGAAGATGAGTGGTTTACATCGCGTCGTCCGGACACGCTCCGGCACTGCTTTTATTTGTCCGTTAATGCTTTTCTCCTTCACGTGCCTCATGAAGTCATCTTATTCAGATCGCAGGCCGCTTTATCGGGACGTTTAGTTTTTTCTTTCTTACCAAGTCGTTTTTTTTTACGGGAGATATGGCGTGCTGTAATCCGCAGATAAAATGCACCATTGCAAGGATTCTGGCACATATGTGGCAGCGGGATTACTGGCTTTTTAACTTTGTGTGCCAGGGGTCATGGCTTACACACCGTAGAAGGCAGCCCAGGGAAGATTCCCTTAGAGAAGCAGTGGTGCGCTACACTTATTAAACCCACAGAAAGAGCTGCTGAGCCACAACGCTGATAAGTACTGCTTTGGATGTAGCCTGCAACGCTGTGGAGGTGAGTGTGAGTGTGTGCGTGTGTGTGTGTGTGTGTGTGTGTGTATGTTTGTGTGAGAATATTGATGTGTGTGTGAAAGTATAGGTTTGTGTGTGTGTGTGTGTGTTGTACCGGCTCAACCAGCCAAGCCCTACCTCTGACTCAAACTGAAGGTCATAGAGGATAAAACTTGTTATGCTCCATTGCTCCATAGGGAAACCTAACACTTTTGTGTGTGTGTGTGTGTGTGTTGTTGTGTGCGCACGTGCATGTGTGTGTGTGTGTGTGTGTGTGTGTGTGTGTGTGCGCACGCCTGTGCTGTGTTTGTGTACCCGTGTGTGAGCGTGTCTCTGTGTCTGGGTGTTTGTGTTTGTCAGAAGCACATAAAATCATCCCACAGCGCACCACTCAGACATTATATGGAGCTGTGCTCGCTCACTATTTCCACCCTCACTGCCTCCAACACTCACAGCCCGGTCGCCATGAAAAATAAGAGCACTCGCTGCAGACCTTTTCAGTAACGCTCACTCAAGCTAAATGCCAGGGCACTGTTCCTTTTTGCTAGTTTGGCAGTGTTCAGGATCTTTTTTTTTTCTCAAAACTAAATTACAAATCAGAGAGTGCGTTGGGTAAGTCATTTTATGTCCTCCTCACCAATTATACAGAGACAACAAATATCAGCTGCTAGGCAACGGTTTGCGACACAGCCACGGTTTCTGGGTAGGGCGACGGGAAGTGATAAACGACCGGGTCCATGGAGCCCCACCTACTGACATTGACTGCTTTTGTTGTCACTGATTTGGGGGTCACACAAAATCAGGAGAAACGACTTTTGGATAATGCAGCACTACTGAAAGAAACCATTAATGTCAAGGGTGAGTCATGTGAGACAAAATGTTGCTTTTATGCTCCAATTCCCCAGGATTATCTGAAAGCATTTGCGTGCCTCGGGTCTAATCAGCGGCGGTAACAACAAAAACATGTTTCGGGTCACCGTGACGCGGTACATATTTTCTCAGTGACAATACGCACCCAAATGTTTTGGTCGCGACTTCTTTTGCGATCGGAGTACGATCACTTGTTTAGCGATCGTACTCCGCTAGGACCGTTCCTCGTGGCAACGCTTGCTTTCACTTTCCTCTGTGTTGTCTTTGCGGCTGCACTGGCGTGAAGGGTTGATGGCAGCTGGCCGTGGGGAAGAGGGTCCGGTTGCATCTCGTCGCCATCATGGGTCGGTTGGGGTGGGCTCTGAGAAGAACATCGTGCTACTTACCCCCCGTCATGGTTGTTTTCTTTCTCCAAGCCTCCAACTCTCCATTGAAACCCTCCGAATACAGCCTCTGTTTTCCTGCATGTTTTCTGGATGCTGATGTGCACGATGAATTGCAACTCATTCACAACCCATTTGAAACGACCAGACCAGATATTAGGGCCCTGCGCGCTTATAAAGCCCTGCCTGTTGCAAACAGTTACATACACAACTCCTGTGATGGACAACGTTTCTAATTTCAGATTTTCAGGTGGTTCAAAGTCCCAATTTCACACAAGCCAATGTCTATTTACTTCCAGCCCGAAGAGGAGCTGTGGTTCTCTTCGCCCCAGCTTGAGGAGGGCCTCGCTCCTCCGTATCTATTCTGCTTCAATTAGCAACAGATGCCTCCATGCAGAGCACTAACCCTAATTGTTCATGATGAGCAGAGCTAATCGCTCCGGTGTGGCCTGACCTTCATACAGCTGGGCGCCGAGGTACGGGTGTGCAACCCTTTCCCCATGTGACCAAACACAAACACACATGCAAACAAACACACACACACACACACACACACACACAAACACACGTACTTACACAAACAAACACTGTACTCCCCCAATATCTGGAAATAGAAGGACTTGAGGGGAGGAGGGGGAGGGCACTGGCAAGAGGGCTAGCTTGTTGACCACAAATTAGCTGCTGTAATTGCATCTCCCTCCCCTCGCCCGTCGTTCTGCAGGCCTGTTTGGGGGCAAGGGAGGGGAGTTTGTTTGTTTTGGTGTCAAGGCGATTTAGAATCAAAATGAGGAGCTCCAGAAACACATGTGGACCCCCGAGGCAAATGGCAGCCCCTCAACCCTGGGAAGAGCCAACCGTCTCCCCCTGAAGCCAGCAGCACCGGAGAGGGGCTTGGCGCCAAAGTGTGGCTCTCGAGTACCGACGGGCGTTTCGTTCGTTCATTTGACTTGATTACCTTAAACAAACGCTGGGTGTGGGAACACAATAAAAGAACCATTAGAATTGAGTTAAGTGGGTAAGTGGGCCTTCATGCGGCACACACACCATTCATCAACATGGCAGTGGTGAGTGGTGAGTAGGGCAAGGTGCTGCATGACTTAATGACCTTAAGTCAGACTTTAAGTAGAAAATACTTAGGAGTGTAATGATATTTTCACAGTGGCTCAGTTTTTACTCATGCAGCGTGGAGGTTACCATCCACGGTAACGGTAGACGTTAAAATAAAGGGGAACCTCCCAGATCACGTTGCATTCGGCGATGGCTACGATACCAACCCCTCAGGCCCCTCAGAAAACGAAGCCAGAGCATTCACAGCACAGGCCAACTTTACAGTAGACCACCAGGCGAGCGAGCGAGCGAGTGTATAGCTTACTGAAAAATTCAAAATGTTCTTATTTACCAAAGACAATGACTTGCAGATGATTGCTCTCCTCAAAAATGTGCAAGCTAGCAGACAACCAAACAAGCATAAATCACATAATTAGCTTTGCAGCTGTGGTGTGGGCCTTGTTGATGTCTCTGCGGCTCTAGGGAGATAAGGGTCGCCCATTCCATAGTTTCAACTCAACAACAAACTAAGATTGAACAATAAAAAATGGGTACTTTGGGTCGATAACCAGCAGGCATGAATTCAGGAGCCTGTGATTTGGTTCAGACCTATCTCAACAGTTTACTTTTTTTTTCAATTCAATTTCTTTTTTTATCTTGTTCATCCAACACACGGTTACGCTGACTTATTCAGGTAAGAAAGGGTTGTGATCTTAGACTTAAACTGCATTGATGTTAAAAAGCGTTAAAAGTTGTCGACTACAGCTCCTCAGCCGTTTTGCTACTCTACAAAGCTATCTAGGGCCGTCCGGTGAATCTTCACGAGAAGACTTGTTTCAAAAACTCACAGTAAGACTCCAGAATAAAACCCAGACTCAAACCACAGGCTTCTTCACAAGGTCTCGTGCTCCTCCTCTGTAGACACAGCGGTCCAGCAATCAACACTGGGCTTTCAAACCAAGGGCCTCATGGTAAGTGCTGGTCATCCAGCCCGGTCGTGACCTGGCCCTCAGCCTCCCCAGCTAAACACCACTCTGACCGCCTCGGGTCAGAACCACAACCGCCGTGGCCACAGAGACCTTGGTGGTCAGAGAGTGTTCCGTTTTCCATTGTGCTGTTCAACAAAACACGTTTTTTTTTTTTTTTTGGGGGGGGGGGGGGGGAGGGGGGGGGTGTTGGAAAAGATTGACTTGAAGGCCAGCAGCGCACAGAGAAAGGATTAGATCGTACACTGTGAAAGTATAGCATGTGGCCGGAATTGTTTTAAGTGTAGCCACAGATGATGATTTAAATGCTTTTTTTCTTGATCTGCTGTATATCTATCTAGCGATTCAATTCAAGCTGAACTGCCAAATCAGAAGAGGTCCGAAGTTAACAGTTAACAGACAGGAACAAATAAGTTATATTTATCACACGTATCCCTATATAGATAGGGACATGGGTGTCTATTTTGATTTTCATGGCTTTTTCTTTCATGGATATTTACTTGCTGCATGTCTCTCACATCAGCACAATCTTTGCTGCTAACAAGGACCAGGACATTAGATTTAAACTGCTGGAACTAAGCGGGCAGCCCTGCTTACTGTAATGCCGCACCCCTGCTGGTTCAGTAAGAGAGGACGTACGAGATGCTAACTTTGTATTCCTTTACTGGTTAACCCCTCACAGTTTAATTGGCTTTGACATGGGCTTTTGAGACGAAATGGCGGAATAGCTTTAGTTTCTTTCCTGCTCAGAAGGCACAATGAATCATTCATCATGAAAACTATGTGTGAAGGAATCACGAACAATGACAAATGGTTCATGTTTTCTAAATGAACTATTAATTAGCAATTAATAACCAATAGTTGTTGCTCTTAAAGCAAATATATTATTGCTCTGTTTTACTTGGATATTGTATATTTGGAATATATTCCAAATATTAACCCGTCTGCAAAAAAAACCTTAATTAAAGCTAGGGAAGGCAATTTGGAGAAACCTGCAAGAGTAAGCTTCATTTTGAAAGTATCCAACCAAAAACATCCCACCCCTCCCTTCAGGCCTGCCTCCAAAGCCTCTCTCTGAAAAACTCATGACTAGCTGGCTGGCTTCAGTGATAGCTCTGCCTAGCCTAGTGGCAGACTGTCCAATGAGAAGGGCACAGTGCGCACAGGTAGCCGGGTAGACAGGTAAGGCAGCTGGTTGGTCTAAAGACACTGGATTTTGTTGATTTTATTATCGTAGGATTAGATTTATGGATTTCTATCTGGATGTAAAAATGTAAAATAATTGCCTAGCTTCAATCACAAATTCTACACTTAAGTCTGAGTATAGCCTGGCTACCGTCTTCAATGTTCCTGTTAAATAACAGATGGAGCAGGAACAAAATGTTCAATGGCGTTTGAGAGCATCAAGATGTTCAACAGCCCTCCTTTGAAAGGTTGATGACATCAAGCTTCTCTTGCATCACAAGAAAAGCACTCCGTTTGAGCCAGAGGGATTTTCTGGTTTGTTTAAAGATACGTCTTCATTTGTACATTTGTATACATTTGTTTATGTTGAGATGACTTTCATTATTAGCCTTGTAGTGCATTAAACTACTCATTGTCCACTCATGGATCTTTCACAAGTCAACGAAAGGTTAGGTCACTTAACCACAACACTTGGAGAGTGCAACTCGTGCAACTCCAAAACTCTAACGAGTCCAGGCTGGCTGAGCTGTCCTTCTCTGTCTCTGTCTGCTGTTTTCCAGTCCTGGTTCCCAGTGTTTCCTACACTCTGGGAGAACTGGTGTTGCCACAGCGATTGGGGGCAGAGAAAAATCTCTCTTTGGAAGAGACAGAGAAATAGATGGGGGCTAACGACTACTCCCCAAATGTTGGCTACAATCTTCTTCCACACCATCCAACTGAACCTTTTCTTTTTTACTTGTTTTTTTGTTGTTTTAGGAATGGCAGTGCAGTTGAGCAATAATGACCGTGTTCTTAGAAATCTACTTGTTCTCCCTTGTCTTCCAGGATTGGTGGACAAGATTCACGGACGGACACACACACACACAATCCCCCAGATACATTCTTAAGAACTAAACGCTCTTGGCAAATGCTTACACGGAAAGCCACGAGGATCATAATCATAAGGCAACGCTCTACCGCCTGCAGAACAAAATGTTAATCCTTATCTATGCCCTCAATGGGACATTACGAATGATTTCATACACTATGCCAGCAACGGCAGTATAACATTTTCACAAAATTCCCCACATAGTAGTGCCAGTAGTGGTGGCCGTGCTCTAAAAATGTCAGTCACCCTGAAGAGGTTAAGCCCGGTCCGATCGCAGAGCTGGTGGAACGTTTCACAAATAGACGGACTATATCTGATCCCGGCTCGGCAGGCGTTAAGTCCATCCCCGTTCCAATCTGGGCTCTCTCTGTCACCTCATTAAAATTACAAAGAGGCTAAAGAAGGGCCAGTAATAACCAATCTCTGCTAAGGCAGCCAGTGAATGCGCGGGCGTTCCCCTTGCTTAATGCCGTTTCATGTGAGGAAAAAGAGACGACACAGAAGTCACATTAGACTCAGATTCAGTAATCTGGGTTTGCCCATGCTGGTCTGTGTGATGTCATTATGCTAAACTGACCTTTACAGCCAGATTAGGAAGGGCGGAGGCAACACTGAGGATATGCGGAACGGGAATGAACAAGAAATGAGAAATGTTGTATTTGGCATGTGGATGATGAAGTATTGAAGCTGCATTTTCATTCTAAGTGCCATCGAGTACAAATCACACGGGGAGTGACAAAGGGCCCCTCTGTGGCCTAATCTGCTCACACGCCGTTTCAAATCAATGTAAAGTCTTTCAGGAAGAACAAGAAAAGCCTGAGCACTTAATTACGAACTTGATTCAGTCCCACAGTGTGGATAGGCGCTGCCACCGTGCGCGTGCAAGTGGAGATATCCTGGTGTTAGTTTGTATGGTAATAAAAGGTTGTGTCAGAATCAACACAATGGAGGTCCCTTTGTGTGGAAAGCCGGAGGGAATCATGTTTGGTGGCGAAACAATAACTAGAACCAAACATAAATATAGATGCTGGAGTAATATCTGAGAAGCTCTCCTTTCAGTAGAAAACAACACATTTTTGCATAACCTATAATGTACACATAATAATGTTATTTATTTCAGTAGGCTATAGTCACTTTTTTATATAGAGATGTACATTGGAGTATCATCTGAATAGTTGCGGTAGGCTACATTGATGTTTTTATAATGAATGAGCAGCATGAACAGATGCGTCCCAAGAATGGATCCTTGGGAAACCCCACATCTCCTTTTGGTTCACTCTGATATCTGGTTACCAATAGACACACAGTCTTCTATGTCTTTAGGAAAGACTTGAACTAATTGAGTACTGTTCCAGATATCTCTACACAGTTCTCATGACTGTCATGAAATGATCCAACGTATCAAATGTTGCACTGAGATCTACCATAACTAGAACTGGGACATTTTTACAGAGTCAGTCTTAAAGGGGAATGTAATTTACAACCTTTATAAGAACTTACTCAAAGATGTGATCTGAGTCCTGACTGAACCTTTTTCTAAAATATTCTTTAACACGAGAAATTTGTCTTTTTACTTTTTTAAATCTTTACTATATAGGTTGGATATAGACCTTTAATTACTAATTACTGATCCATCAAGATTAATCTTTCAGACGAGGCTCAATAACTGCAGTTTTCAATTCCCTGTGGGAATTCACCTGATAGCGGAGAATAGTTGATTCTCTGTGGTTACGTCAGATAATATGTATTTATTTAAAGACGCTTAGCATGAGCATATGATCAAGGCTGCCGGTTTTATGGTCGATTGAATTCAATTCAGTCATGCAAGCCTGCATGGTTTTTTGTGCATGTCGAGGTGATCCACAAGAATTGTTTGATATCGACATGATGCTGTCTAATTGCCTAATTAGACAACATATCATGTCTCATTGTCTGGATCATGACGGTAAAGAGGAGGCAAAATCGTTGCATGGCTTTGTGTGAAAGAGTTGCTGACACTGGAGTTTTAGGGTGTCGTCAGTGGTGAATAAATCCTGTGAGTTATTGATCTTTTTGTCGATGAGGTCAGAAAAATAATATCTAGATCCTTTTTTTTGTTCCAAACTGATTTTAGAAAGCGTCACTTTGTAAATGTCATGGCGTAAGTGGAGTTGTTGTATTTTTCATCTGCGACCGTGCAGCCTTCAGCCAGGGAAGAAGGAGGGAGGGAGGCGTTTATCAGTTGCCAGAAAAAGAGGGGGGGGGGGGGGGGGCCCGCCGGGGAGATATACTGGGCGTTCAGCTGCTGCAGCTAAGAAAAATCAAAGATATATACAGTATGTTTCAGTAATGTACGGCTCTTTAAAGCAACGCTCACGTGGCGGTGCCAAACGTCTTAACAAGTTCTATAGGAGCGGTGAGCGTTTCCGCTGAACACAAGCAGAACAATTATACCCGGAGCCAACGAGTCAAGCTCTTTTGTTCGGCTTTAAATCTCACCCCACAGATGTATAGGGTAGAGGAGAATGGGAAAAAATTACCTGGTGGAAAATGTAAAAGGGAGGAGCAGATTCGAAAATTATTAATGCAAACCTATGTTAAGGTTCTGGATGAATTAATTCGTCCCTTCTGTGGAAGAAGTCGAATAGACAGATCGTCTACATTCACAACCCCTCCGCTCTATCCATCACTTTATTCAACTCTACTGCTTAAACGCCCCACTGGCCACTTTAACCGGCATGTGTGTGAACCTATGAAAGAAATATATATATAAACCGGGCCATGTCTTGATAATCAAAAACCTTGATATATATTTGAATATATATATCCCCTTGAATATGGCTTCACCTTGGTGCCATTGAGTGATCTTGCTTCTCTGTACTCGTTGTGTCGTTACTGCTTCCCGTCATACAGGAACCCACCTCCCTCTCCCCCCTTACCACGTGCTACACTACCAGCTCTGTACAGGTTGCAGCGGGGGGTGGAGAAGGCTGGGTGGAGGAGGAGGGTCACGGCACCGGGGGGTGGAGAAGGCTGGGTGGAGGAGGGAGTGTCGTGGCAGAGTTTGCCGCAGCACAGTGTGAAGGTGACCAGAGCCACTTGACAGCTTCCGAGGGTGGAGCAATGCGCTGACGACCGGAGCGTACAGCTGATGGTTCCCTGAATGGCACGCGGCGGTTTAGTGTTTCATCATGCGTGCCGCAGCGTTGGAGGGGCACCGCGATGCGTTCGAGCTAACTGTTGCTCGCCGCCACTCTGATCCCGTCATTCGAAAGTCTGCTGAGTAGGTCACTCTGACCTGTCAGACGGCTGCCCTTGTTGCCGTGGTTTCTCTTCGCCAGTGAACGCACGGTCGCGGCATTGTCGGTACGCGATCGAGGCAAGAGAAAACGAGTGATAAAGACTGAATGAGAGAGAGAGAGAGAGAGAGGGAGAGGGAGAGAGAGAAAATAGGAACAGGGCGGAAACTGAAATTATGGAAAGACAGAAAGAAAGAAAGAAAGAAAGAGAAAGAGAATGAAAGAAAATCGAGAAAAAAACTGAGAAAGAAGGAAAAAGAGAAAGAATAAAAGAAAATGAGCAAGAAAGAAATTAAAAATCGCAAAAAGCGAAGGAAAGACACATAAACGAAGTGTAATTCTGGTACTAAAGAGTACGTGACCAAACTGTTTGCTTGTGTTGGAGTGATGGTGTTTTGACTCTCTAACATCTCCGTGACAAAGGTGTCTGTCGGGGAGAGAGGGAGCAGACAACGTGTTGATATAACGTACATGCTTCTGTCGAACGTTAACACATCCACAGCGGCATCAGTGCCCCGGGGCAGAGCTGCTAGGGCTGAGAGAGGAGGAGGAGAGTGTTCCTGTCAGATGAGCGCTGTCCATAGCCCTATATTTACATAATTACACAGCAATATAGACGTAGAAATAACAGATGTTGACCGACATGATTCAAATATGCATCAATATCGATTCCTGCCCGTGGTCTTTTTCTGCATGTCTTCTCGTTCTGTGTATCTCTACAATAAAAAGGATAAAACCTTAAAAAAAATATTCCTTCAAATAATTAAAATAAACAAACAGGTGAGCGACTTACTTATCACCATGTATCTCTTCGACCATTCAGCTCTTCACATATACACATATATACACATACATATACATATATATATATATATATCTATAGATATTTATAGATATTCATGTATGTATGTTTCATTCGTTTCAGTCATTCTTTGTCCTCTCAGATGTGTACAGGCACACCTCTGGGTAGGACGCTATGGGCGCTGCACACGCAAACGCCTGTGCTGTCAGGTCTCCCCGGTGTTTCTGCTGACACAATCAGCTCATGCAGCAGGCGTGTGAGCCGCCTCATCTTACACTTCCTTATCGTGTCATCGCCGCCGTGTCACCTCATTATCATAATCATTATCGCGTTACGCTCCTCCGCCCGGGAGATAATTGACGGGTCAGCGAAACCTATTTGCGGCGAAAAGGTTTCCCTTGTTAGTGAGGCCTCGTAAAACGCCCCCGTGAGCATGTTTCAGCTCAGGGGGCGCCAGGGGGCGATTCATTTCGCGCTGCCCACGGTGTCACTGGGTGTGCCCCGACAGATGGCAGGGTGGGCGGGTAGGGGTCAGGGTGGGGTGGGGCGGGGTGCTCAGCCAGTCACTCAGGGTGAGTTGGGCTGGTACGTGTGGGACCGGGCTTGTGGTCACTTTGAGAGCTCTTGGCGTTAAAGCTGGCAGGCGAGGCCCGGTGCCTTCAGACTAGGCCATGGAAAACCGAGCCGCTTCCCTCCCACACCCCAGGGCGGAGGACCCGAGCCTCCACCCTGCCTGCATCGCCTCCCACGCTCTCCTCCCGTGAAAACATGTATGGCTCTGAGAGCCAGCCTAGCGTCCCTCCGGGGCCCTCCTGGGACCCTGGTTCCCGGGGCTTGGTGGGGTTCCCGGGGCTTGGCCTTTCGCTCTGCACAGCCCCGGCACCGCGCCACTCCGTGACGCTCCATCCCTCGCCCAATTGAGCTTGGCAGGGCTGACACTGCGGTCATATTAGCATGGGGAACAATTCCTTTAAGTGTGCTCATTGAAGCCCGGCGTGATGTGTTTATGGAGCCGGTATTTATGTGCGTGTGTGTTTCACTCGCCTAATGCACCTTGAGATACAATGAAATCCGCCGTTTCAGCTCCCGGTAGAAAGCTGATCCGTCAGTTCCGCCGTGGCGCTAACATGGTGGATCCAGTGCTGAATGCCACGTGATGCCTTCTTTATCAACCCTTTGGGCCCTCTCAAGGACCCGTCCCATCAGAAAGCTCTTATAACAGCCCCGTTCCAGGCCCAGAACAGGCCAGTGACAGGGCAGTAACAGGCACGTAACAGGCCCAGAGCAGGCCGGCAACAGGCCAGTTACATTGCATGTAACAGGCACGAAACAGGCTCGGAACAGGCTTGTAACAGACACGTAACAGGCCAGTAAAGGTCTGTAACACACCCAAAAAAGGTCTGTAACAGACTCAAAACAGCCCCGTAACAGCCCTCTAACAGCCCAGTAAACAGGCCCAAAAGAGGCCCAAACAAACCCAAAACAGGCCGGTAACAGCCCTGTAACAGCCCCGTAACAGGCCAGACACGGTGGGACACGGGATGCCAGGGTTGGCAGTAAGCGGGCCAGGGGAGCGCGGCTCTGCTCAGGGCTCGTGCACTATTCCATCATTAGCCAATGAACCCCTCATAAAAGTGAGTTATGTGCCACGGCTGGGGCGGTTCCATATGGCACAAGTGATCCAGAGAGGCAACGTGTCGCAAGAGAGACCCCTAGAGCCCAACAAGTCAGCTTTAACGGGGGGCTCCCTCCCCGTCATTAATTGATTTTAATAACAGGCTGCGAGGGGACAGAATGCTCTCTTTCATTGGGCTGCTGGGGCTTCCCCCCCCCAGCTTAACCTGGAGAGAACACTGCAGCACTTACAGCTGTTTATTTGGACAGCCTTGACTGTGTGCTTGTGTGTGTGTGTGTGTGTGTGTGGCTGTGTGTGTGTGTGTGTGTGTGTGTATGTGTGTGCGTGCCTGCATGTGTATGTGTATGGTAGTACATTTATGTGATTGTGTGTGTGTGTGTGGGTGTGTATGTGTGTGGTAGTACATTTATGTGATTGTGTGTGTGTGTGTGTGTGTGTGTGTGTGTGTGTGTGCGTGCCTGCATGTGTATGTGTATGGTAGTACATTTATGTGTGTGTGTGTATGTGTGTGTATGTGCATGCATACGTGCATGTGTGTGTGTGTGTGTATGTGCATGCATACGTGCATGTGTGTGTGTGTGTGTGTGTGTGTATGTGCATGCATACGTGCATGTGTGTGTGGGAGTGTGTGTGTGTGTGTGTGTGTGTGTGTGTGTGTGTGTGTGTGTGTGTGTGTGTGTGTGTGTGCGCGCGCATGCATGTGTGCATGTGTGCATGTGTGTGTGTGTGGCTCTCACTCCCCCATGGCCACTCGGTCAGACACACGGACGCACTCAATGTCCCAGTCGGTCCTCTCCCTCCCTCACTCAAACACTTTTTCATTTTCTTGTTCGATAATTTCTTCCCTCCATCACTGGCCCGAGTCATTTATAAACCCGTTGATTCAGCCCCACCTACACCCCCAACCTCCAACCCCACCCTGTCCCCACCTGCTCTCTCCCCAGCGCCCGCTCATCCACCAAGGGCGATAGTGGCTCCCCTACAGCCAGTTACTAAGGCCAGCCCATTACAAACCCAGAACTCTGCACTGCTGACCAGCCCCGCAGCGGGCCGGTCTGGAAAGAGACACACACAAAAATAAATTCAAAACAACTCATGTCAATTTTACACATTTAAAAATGTATTTAAAAATATATATCTAAAAAAAAATTTTCTCACACACGTGTAGACCAAAAGATACATCTCTAAAGTCCTTCTCTTTTGCGTATGGTTGAATATTTTGCATATTTTCCACCAACTTCCAGGCCCCCTGCCTTCACCTCAATCACTGAGGCTCAAACTGTGTAAAAGCAAAAAAAAAAACGAAAACTTGTTTTGCATATTTTCTCTCCGTACTTTGATTGTTCAGCATTCTGTCGGAGGTGTTGGGGCTGAGCGAGGGCGGGGTGTTTGGGACGGAGCTAGGCCTGTCATAACGGTATAATACTCTCATTACTCCTGTGCAGAAGAATTACCACTGATGGAAATGGGATTTTAGAAGATATATGGAATGTAATTATTATATACATATATGCATAAACTCTTTCCCTTTTTTTTTCTCAGTGTTTGACGGATATTTGAGGGTGTTAGTAGTAGTTTATGTGTGTGTGTGTGTGTGTGTGTGTGTGTGTGTGTGTCTCTGTGTGGTTGTGTGTGTGTGAGTGTGCGTGTGTGTGTGTGCACCATACATGCACGTGTGTGTTTTTCTGTATATCTGGGTATGTGTGTGTGTGTTTGTGTGTGTGTGCCCATATGCCCGTGTTAGTATATGTGTGTGTGTGTGCGTGTGCTTCTGTGCATATAAGTGTGTGTGACTGTGTGTACGTGTGTGTGTTTGTATATGTCTGTGTAAGTATGTGTCTGTATGTGTGTATGTTTGTGGGTGTCTGTGTGCATGTGTAAGTATGTGTACTCGCGTGTGTGTGTGTGTGTGTGTGTGTGTGTGTGTGTGTGTGTGTGCCACCTGCACATACACATGTGGCTCCCATGTGCTTCTGTGGGAGTCTTTGTGCCTATTCATGCAGAGCTAGCCACCCTGGACTGCCACCGCTATGTGAATATTGTATGACTATTATGACAGATATCTTAGATTTGGGCCGGTCCTGCTAGCAGCACATATAGCCTCTATATATATCGACATCACCTTTTTTCTGGATGCTTCTGAAAGGAGCTTTTGTGTGGCGCTGTGCTCCGCTCCGGTCAGCTCTCCCTCCCCGCCCAGCAGATGCCTTCCTCCGCGCTCGACGCCGTGCAGAACATCTCCGTGAAGTCGGGGACGTGTGACACCCCTAAACAGTGAAGCAGGGGTCACTTTGACGTCTCCTGGCAGCCAGCGGAGAGCTATCTGCCCGAGGAATACCAATTATTCAGGCTCCCGTCTCCTTCACATACAGCACAGGATATTTACTGTCCCCCCCCCCTCCACACGTGTAGCTGAGCTGCCATATGGGGCTGGTACGGTAGAGGGTGTGCTGCTTTACACTTAGCGCTCTATTGGACGCTGGTATTAGTGTAAAACACGACGCGAGAAGACCCCGCGGCCGAGAGCGTCGTACAGGACGGGCAGAACATGAGGCGTGTGTATGGTTTTCACTGTGGTCTTCCTCCACACAGGGGCCTCCTCTGCAGGTTTTCTTTGGAAAGCACCTGGGTGTGAAAGCATAGGGCCTCCCAGTCTGGCCCGAGAGGCTGTGTCAACACAGGCTTCCAGCCGGGCTGGCCCATGCCGGACCCGTCCTGCTCTTCAAATAGAAAGCATGAGTCAGCCTTCCATACCTCCTCCTCCTTCTCCTCCTCCTCCTCCTCCTCCTCCTCCTCCACCTTCTCTTCCTCCTCCTCCTCCTCCTCCTCCTCCCCCTCCCTCTTCTCCCTCTTCTCCCCCTCCTCCTTCTCCCCCTCCTTTTCCTCCCCCTCCCACTCCACCTTCTTCCCTCCCCCCCTTCCCCTCTTCCTCTTCCCCCTCCGTCCCTACTCCTCTTCCTCCTCCCTCCTCCAGGAGGAGGAGGGAGGAGGAGGAGGAGGAAGAGGGAGGAGAACTCAGACAGAGCCCAGCCTGGAAAATGAAGCATGTTGGGGGATACGTTGGGAAGGGCCCCTCGGAGCCCGTAAAGCAGCCAGGCTCGGGGGTCCGGTGCGGGGTAAGAGGTGACTGATATTACACCCTGTGCACCGCAGCAAGGACCGGGGCGCACACCCAGCGACCGCTCACCGTATCCAGTGGAGGAGCAGGGAGAGGTTTTACATACGCATGTTTATGTATGACATTTATGTACGCAGCGGAGACACCTGGGCGCACCGAGGCTGAAGAGAGCTGGAAGAGGAAGGGCTTCTAAACAAAGGAGAGCCTCTTAGGAGACCCCGGCGAGCTGGGTTCTTTATTTCATTTCTCATGTTGTGAGTCTGGCCGAGGAAGACTTCATTAAGGTGTGGGGGCCCCCCCCAGCGCTGCAAAGAGCAGACATCCTCCCAGCTCCAGCACACCCCCTCTCCCAGCCCCTCCGTCCCTCCGTCCCTTCAGTCGGCCAGCCCCCTCATCTCCGGTCTGCGTGAGGCCAGAGGCAGGGGCCCCGGTCTCCGCTGAGGAATATTTATCTTTCCAGCTGGTTAGATGGATTAAATGACCGTCCCGCAGAGAACTGCTAGGGAGGGGAGCGCAGAGCGAGAGTTTTACAGAGGCTGAGAGAGAGAGAGAGAGACAGAGAGAGAGAGAGAGAGAGAGAGAGAGAGAGAGAGAGAGAGAGAGAGGTGAAGACATGGAGAAAGTTTAAAATGATGGCAAGAGAAACATGTCACAAGAACCAGAGAAGGAGAAATGCTGAGAAATGTATGTTTGCGTGTGTGTGTGTGTGTGTATGTGTGTGTGTGTGTGTGTCTGTGTCTGTGTGTGTGTGTGTGTGTCTGTGTGTCTGTGTGTGTCTGTGTGTGGCATATGGTGTGGAGGGGGTAAAAGATGTGGCTTCTCGACTATTTTCTTCCAAAAAATAACAATGATTTGTAAATTCACATTTACCCCCGGCTGGGAGTATGATTGGGATGTTGTTGCTTTTTGGACACACACAAATGTACAAACACAAGCACACATGCACTAATGCTCTCACACACACACACACACATGCTCATACACACAAACACACACACATGCACAAACACAAGCACACATGCACTAATGCTCTCTCTCACACACACACACACACACACACACATGCTCTCCCACACAAACACACACACAAACACAAACAGACACACATACACATACAAAAACACATACACACACATGTACGCACAAACAACTACTCAAACACACACAACACACAATCTTTAACTGCCTGCACGATTAATTGCATACACTTTCACAGAAATGTATTTTTAAGACCTATGCATAAACCAAATCTAATGAGAAATCATTAAACGCTCAAATGTCTGTTGCAAAAATAAAATATCCTTCAATGCACTCCCCTAACATCGGGCAGGAATTAACTGCAATGCTTAATTTATGCCTTTCTGATTCAGGACACTTGATACCTCAGCTAGCTTTGTAAGGGACACTCTAAGGGAGGTCTAAGACATATACCACATGTATAGCAAATGTAAGTAAGTATGAAAACAAAATGAATATGACATAGAAATAAAGATATAGTTATACAAAAAATACATGCAAATGATTGTCTGCAACGTTCACGTTTTAGATGTACATAACTACTATGATATAAAGGTCTAAGACATATACCACATGCATAGCAAATGTCAGTCAATATGAAAATAAAACTAATATGATATAGAAATATAGATAAAGATATATAAAATACATGCTAAATGATCTCTTGAAAGCTACATTATAAGATGTACATAACTACTATGATGTATAGGTCTTAGACATATACCACATGTATAGCAAATGTCAGTCAATATGAAAATAAAATATAGATGATACAGAAATATAGAAATAGAAATATAGAAAATACATGCAAATGATTGTCTGCAACTTAAATTCTTTAGATGTTCATACTTTGAGTGCCACGATGATAAACCACAAGTAAGGCTCTCCTGTGTTGTCCTTTTCATTCATAAACCGGCCGGGCACACGGTGTAATCACCTGGAGGAGACGGCTAATCGCCACGGAAAAGCTTCCGTAAAGCAGTGTAATGACATCAAGACGACGAGCTGTGAAAAGGCCCAGGTGGGGGCCATGTCCCGCCAACACTGAGCGGGGGGGGGGGGGGGGGGGGGGGGAGGAGGTCGATGGTGGGACATGCTCACAGTCCAATGTACGAGGTGAAGTCATGGAAATTCACCCCCCACCCCCGATAATCGTGAAGCATGACAATGGGTTTAGGAGCATCAAGACCGGCGGGATTATGCGGATCAAATAAATCCCGATGCGCGGCGTCCTTCCAGCCAGGCCGCATCAGGGTGCTCTGTGTGTGAAGGGGTTAATAATCAACCCCCCCTCTCTGTGTCCGACCCAGCTGGGCTCAAATCCCGGGCAACACTGTTGGACACGATGGTGCACGCATGTGAGCCATACACGCACACATACACACATACACACACCCACACACACGTGCACACACACACTAACACATACGTACTGTATATACACAATGTAGTGTATGCATGTGAATGTACCACTTTTCTTTCTCTCCCTCTTCTGCATACACACTCACACATGAACACACACACAAACCCACACTCAAACACACACATGAACACACACACAAACCCACACTCAAACACCAAGTGCAAACACCTACATTATCTTCCTCTCTCTTCCCCTCTCTCTCTCTCTCTCTCTCTCTCCCTCTCTCCCTCTCTCTCGATCTCCTAAACACACACACACACATCGACACGCACACAATCCCCCCCCCCCCCCCCCCCCCCCCCCCCCCCCCCCCACACACACACACACACACACACACACACACACACACACCCACGCACACCTATGCACATACATGCGCATACATGCATGCAGCATGCAGCCACCCACGCAGGCAGGTTGACAGGCCCGGCACAGAGCACCACAGTGTTCTCAGGCCTGTCACATCGCCACACCGCTGACATCATGGCAGCGTTATTTGTGTTGGCAGGCTGCCTCGGAGCGGGCTGGTGCAGGAGCCACACCCCCCCACCTCAAACCCTACCGCCACCCGTCTTAAGAAACCCCAGCGCCCCCTGCATAATGTGACGGTGTGTGTGCGTGTCTCTGAGGTGAGAGCGTGTGGGCGGAGGCCCGGGTTCGAGTGGAGCGGAGGGTGGGTGGAGGGGATCGATGGATG
The DNA here is from genome assembly GCF_949987615.1 of Pollachius pollachius. NCBI lineage: Eukaryota > Metazoa > Chordata > Actinopteri > Gadiformes > Gadidae > Pollachius > Pollachius pollachius. The sequence goes on along the minus strand of NC_136934.1, from coordinate 4,357,592 downwards.
CTCCGCGGCACCACCGCGCCGCGGCACCACGCTGCCAGCTCGTCTCTCCCCCTGCCCCTTTGTCTGTTTGTTGGTTTTGGTTCCACGAAGGTTGAGTTTGTTTGTTTGGTTGTTGGAATCTCTAATGTGTTTGTGTGTTTGAGCACCGCCGTCTGTGTGTGTGTATATATGATGGTGTTTGTGCGTGTCCGTGAGAGTGTACATGTGTGTATATGATTGTGTGTGTGTGTGTGTGTGTGTGTGAGAGGGAAGACGCGTGCATATGATTGTGCATGTTTGTGCGTGTGTGTGTGTGTGTGTGTGTGTGTGTGTTAGGGATGGGCATTTGAAGAAATTTCCTTGATCGAGCATCGCTAGAGTTATCGATCAATTATCGATTAATCATTAACTTTTTTCTATTGAAATTCCCGTTGGTAGAAAATACAAAATGCAGCATGTTTTTATCAATGAAATCTTTATTCCAACAATAATGTATGGGCCAACATTAATACAATGTAGTTAACTTGAAGACCTACAACTGTTTAACAGTTTTGAAATAATAAATACAGGCATTATAGGTTATAGGCCTATGCGGCGCTCGTAAAGTCCGAACAATGCGCCTACAGTCGCTCTTAAAGGTTTGGATACGATTCAACAAGACTAAATCTGTACCCTATTCCAATTACAATAAGTAGCCAACTTATCGGACAACAATAATCAAACAAAGGCAGTAGGCTAAACGTGGGCATTAAACTGTATAACTGTTTTGAAAAAAAGGGGGGGAAAAGGCCGACATATAATGCCTATAGGCTGCAGCCGGCGCGCGGAAAAGGCTCGCAACAAAAAGATGAGCCACCCATTTACCAACAATTGCATGAACTAGTCTATCTAAAAGCAATACCTTATTGAACATATACAAGGCTGAACTTGTTGCTAAAATATCACAGTTTTGGCAAAATGTAACGACTCCAAGAGGCACCAAGCCGAAAGAATAGCGGAGCGAGAGACAACACATTTAGAAAAAAAAGAGCGACTCACATACGGTGGTGACTGTCCCTACTGTCTCATAGCATACAGTAACTCCAGCCTACATATTTTTGTTTAGGAATATAAGCATGTTAACATGCTCGGGGGTCAGACGCGAACGCAGCCTTGTAACTGTCAGTCCAGCAGCAGAAAACACCCGCTCTGACGGGACCGAAGTTGCGGGGATGCAGAGGTAT
>NC_136934.1:4328890-4343890 GCF_949987615.1 Pollachius pollachius | reverse complement strand
AAAAAGACAAACAAATGACTCAATCGTTAAAAAAAAAAGACATGTTGTGCCCATGTTGTGCTTGTCAACCGGGCTGATGTAAGAAAGAAAAACCGAGGAACCAGCACAACTAGCTTGGGACTGAACCATCAGGTTTGGTAGCAATAAGCTTAGCAATGATTAGCTTAGCAGCGTGATGGAATTCAATCGGTCAAGAGAAGGGCTGTCACTGAACCGTTCCCAGAGTTCACGGAGAAGAAAGAGAAGGAAGAAGAGGAGGCGGTAGAAATATTGTAAAAAAAAATGCTGTTGGTTGGATGACTGTAGAAGCTAGGGGGCGTGTGGAGGTTGGGAGGGGAAGGGGCTTGGCCTAGTATGCAGTGCACCATTAATGATCAGAGCGTTCGGACATGAATATCTCTGCATCAACCGAGCCAAGCTTGAATTCGTAAGGCGCCGTGCAGGAATCAAACACGGTGAGCCGGTTTCCATGTCATGGCCGCCCTGTCAGTTCGGGGGGTGCGCCCGGCCTCAGATAGGTGAGGTAGGTACGTTAGGTACGTCGCTCGGGGTAACTGTGTCATCACTGATCAAATGAACTGCGGATGAACACGAGGCGATACGGTGGCTGTGCAGCTCGAATCCCGAGGCAGAGTCCAACAGTGTGAGCCTCTATGGGGATAGTTCAGCTGCCTGGTCCTCCATTCACCTTTACACACTACATCTACAGGGCATTTCGCTTTTATCCAAAGTGACTTGCAATCATTCACTCACACATTCACGCACCGACGGCGGCGTCCACCACGCAGGGCGACAGCCGGCTGGTCGGTAACTCGTCGAGGGCAGTCAGGGTGAGGTGCCTTGCTCAGGGACACCTCAACACTCATCTAGGAGGAGCCGGGGGTATATATCCTCCCATAGACGGACGGCGGTACTTTCAGTAAGGGTCCTTATGGGGGTAAATCCCGGCATCCCTGTGGCCGGCAGACTGATGATTATCAGATATGTTGGATCAATGTGTACTCTGGTCAATGGCGGTGAGGTGGCGCTGATTATTATGTCCAGCAGACCACTCAATATGGAAATGAAATGGTTATGGTGATGACCAGAGTTTCAAGGATGATGATGGCAATGATGACAATGGTAAACAATAACAACGATAATGACAAAGAGGTAGAGGAGGGTGGGTGGATGAGTCCCTCCCTCCCAAGATGGAGACACGGTGGGTTCCCAGGCGAGGCTCACTGTGCCTATATATTGATGTGTGTGTGTGTGTTGGAGAGAGAGAGAGAGAGAGAGTGTGTGTGTGTGTGTGTGTGTGTGTGTGTGTGTGTGTGTTGGAGAGAGAGAGAGAGAGAGAGTGTGTGTGTGTGTGTGTTTGAGAGAGAGTGAGAGAGAGAGATAGAGAGGGAGAGTGTGTGTGTGTTTTTGTGTGCGTGGGTGTGTGTGTGTGTGTTTTTGTGTGTGTGTGTGTTTGTGAGAGAAAGAGAGAGGTAGTGTGTGTGTGCTTGTGTGTGTGCATGTGTGTGTGCGTGTGTTTGTGTGTGTGTTTGCGTGAGTGTGTTTGTGAGAGAAAGAGATGTGTTTTTGTGTGCATGTGTTCGTGAAGAGAGAGAGAGAGGATTATGTGTGTGTCTTTATGTGTGTATGTGTGTGTGTGTGTGTGTATGTGTGTCTGTATGTGTGTGTGTGTGTGTGTATGTGTGTAAGTGTGTATAAGTGTGTGTGTGTGTGTCTGTATGTGCGATGCCACAGGGGGTTGTCACTTCACGATGAAGAGACAGGTCTGTGCCTATGATGGAATCTCCCAGCAGCCATTGCGGCGCCCCGTGGAAGCTCATGCTAATCGCCAGCGCTGGAGACGCTCTCCTACTGCCAGCTCACTGAGCTGGCTCCACATCACCAGGGAGCCTCACACACACACACACACACACACACACACAGACTCATAGAGACAAACAAACACACACAGACACACGCACACACACACACACACACACAGATTCATAGGGACTAACACACACACAGACACATGGAAACACAGACACATAGAGACACACACACACACACATATAGAGACACACACAGACAAACACACACACACACACACACACATACACAAAGAGACACACTTACACACACACAAATAAACACACAAATATATATATAGAGAGAGACGGAGAGAGAGACTCAAACACACACACATATATAGACACACATACACACACATACAATCACACACACACACACGCCCACACATATATGTATACATTACATATAACACACACATAACCCCCCCCCCCCAACATCCCCCCCCCCCCACACACACACACACACACACACACAGATCCAGCACTCATGTATACGCACACGCAACATGAATTCTGGCACACACTTGTATACACACACACACCCATGCAGACACACACACACACACTGATATACAGTCAGACAGCATAGCGCTATGCAGGGCACGCCGGAGGATAATAGGACGATCCTTTGGAGTTAAGATGCATACGCTCACGAGCATACACAATCCCCTGTATGGATACGTTCTGCCTTTGAGTGTGTGTGTGTGTGTGTGTGTGTGTGTTTGAGTTTGTGTGATGCATGTGTGTGTTTGGGAATGGCGTGCTTGACAGTATATTTTGCGTATGAAATGGCTGTGGGCAGAAGAATGCCCGCACACACAAACGCACACACACACACACACACATTGACACACACACACAGCTACACACAGACAGACATGCACACTTTTCACCATGACACTAATGTGTTATCGTACTTTGAATATAGGCATATCGTTTATCTGCTAATGAGCAGAGGGAGCTGAGCCTGTTGAATATGATAATTTACTGCCGTATTAGTCTTAGCCGTGTAGCTTAGAGAGTGTCAGCATGTGAGAGTGTGTGTGTGTGTGAGTGTGTGTGTGTTTGTGTGTGTATGTGTGTGTGTGTGTGTGTGTGTGTGTGTGCGTGCGTGTGTGTGGGTTTACTTTTGCCCTGTGCAGATCTGTGAGTCTAAGTATCCACGGTTTTCACCTTTGTCATATCTGCCGTCACATAGGCTAAGCCCAATATTTCTTATCCAGCCATCTAGATATACAGCATACCGCGGTTGTGAGGTTATTCATTTAAAGGTATACTTTCTATATTGATCTTCTGTTCCACCTCAGCTTTCATTTGCTCGAAACGGATTTGTTAATTAGAACCATAGAGTCCACTTCACTACGCTCATCTTCGCTGTTGTTGTTTAGGCCTGTAAACATGCCCCCATAATTGTGCAATCTTATTTCATTGTTGAATACACAACAAAATAGTCGCAGTGAGATGGGGTCGACTTGGGTAGAGGTCAACAATGTTTTGTCTTGAGTCTCTTTCTTTGCGTTTGAACGCATCTCTCTCGTCGTGTGCGTCCAAGTGTGCCAGGATGTTTCCCTGGCTTTGTTTACTTGTATCTGCTGGGGAGTGTATTTATCTATGAGCGAGAGAGGGAGCCACAACAGTGATTTTTTACCTGTTTATTTACGTCCGTCCCCAGCCCTGGTGTGAGATTTAACGTTAATCTGGCGTCCCCTGCTGCATCCATGCCGGCTTCCTTCTCCCTCTTGAATGGTCATGAGAAGACCTATCATGGTTCTATTGCATTGCATTGACATTGAGACATTTTTCATTCACGTTTTCTGACGTGTTTGCTGGTTAGTCTGACTTGCCGTGTTTTGACCTTGACAACCTAGAATGCCTTTTTCATTAAAGACATTAGCGTCATACCGCAATGAAAGCCTCCATTTTGGAGCATTGGAATGTTAGATTATTGTTTTGGTAGTGATGTTTTTTTGGTAATTATTTCGTAACTCCACATGACCAGAACGACTAAACGAGAAGGTTTGATCATATCACACCTATTCTCGCCTCTTTGCACTGGCTACCAATAACTTTCAGATCGGACTTTAAGGTGCTACTGCTAACCTATAAAGCCTTGCATGGATTATCTCCATTCTACCTGAAGGACCTGATCATTCCTTATAGTCCTACTCGGTCCCTCCGGTCTTCGGGAGCTGGCCTTCTTTCACTGCCGAAGGTTAAAAATAAATCGGCTGGACAGAGAGCGTTTGCTCATCGAGCCCCCTTCCTATGGAATAGGCTGCCACCAGTGATCAGGGAAGTTGACTCTGTGGGGCTATTCAAAGGAAAGCTCAAAACGCACCTCTACAATCTTGCATTTGGAACATAGGAGTGTGAAAACGACACAGATGCGATGTGAAGACCACTCTGTGTTTGTTTGTGCTTTTGTTAATACAGTATACATTCCCACTGTGTACTTTTCCGTTCTAATTCACTATTCTGTCTGTTCTGTTCTGTTCTCTTATTTCAAGGGAGTTTTTTCTTGCCCTTGTGGGGGCTTGGGTAAAGGGGGGTGTCATAAATATTTGGCCTGTTAAGCCCTTTGAGACTGTAATGGTGATTAAGGGCTATACAAATAAAATTGAATTTAATTGAATTGAAATGATTTGTCATTATGGGAAGACATTGTTGTGTTTCAAACTACTTCAGCTTCTCTCACGGGAGATGCGGCAAAACATAGTTTTCCTTGGCCTACGTTACTGTTTTCCGTTGATTTGTGATTAACAGCAACACCAGTATCAACAATAACAACTCTCTTGAGTCCTCTCAAAATGGCGGCGCATCGCCAGCAAAACATTCCATGATGCATTCTGATGCACACGCCCTATATCAAAAGGAACAAAGGGGGGTCAGAAATCCCTGAAGCAATCTGACAATCTGGGTATCAAGATGGGATCACCCATCTACTCACTGTGGATGGGCTGCAAAGCCACATTTTGTTTTTTATTTCTTTCTTTCTTCTTTTCCTGCACACAAAGGACCTTATGCGCGGGCTGATCCAAGTCCCCCAAGAGAGTTCATTCTGGGAATGACATACTTGACTGGTATAGTGTCCTTGTCTGGCACTCGGAGCCTATAGTGGCAGTTGGTATGGATGGGAAGTGACAGGGGTCAGGGAGTGAGGATGTGTCTGTCACATGCCACTGTGCCTTTGACCTCATGTTCTCATAATAAGGGCTAAGGACTCTGCTTTGTTACTCCTAGGTCAGGTGACAGACATGGCAGGCCCGGCACAGGGAGTAGCAGACGGCAAGCAAAAGGCAGCCGATCGGGACGGTGACTGTGTGGGAGAGAGAGAGCGAGAGAGAAGGAAACAGAGAGAGAGAGAGAGAGAGGGAGAGAGAGCTAGAGAGAGAGAGAGAGAGAAGAGAGAGAGAGAGAGAGAGAGGGAGAGAGAGAGAGAGAGAGAGAGAGAGAGCGAGGGAGAGAGAGAGAGAGAGGGAGAGAGAGAGAGAGACCATAGGCCCACACTCCCTACAGAGACTCACTCAACGGGTTTCTACACACATGCGCAAAGACACACAACATACTAACATCACATGAAGTGCACGCTTGCACAAAAAAGGAAAACAGTAAGAGGGAAGAAAAGGACACAATAGAGCTTTGCTGTTTAAAACTGTTTCTCTTCAATCCCCGGATCATCCTCCCAGAGTACCTCGCTCTGATCCCCCCCCCGCTCTCCTCCTTAAGTCCTGTTAATATTCATTCCAATCAGCTCCCATTAAGTCAGGGGCAGGGGAATGGAGAGATGCCAGGCGGCCGAACGCAGCATCAGTCATCAGGGCCATGCATGGCTGCGCAAAACACAGGCCCTCATACATCATCATAACTGCCACCCAGTGACAATTGAAATTGAGATGGCAAGAACTGGGAGAGAGCTCTTTAATTTAACATCCAATTATTACAAGTTATCACTCCTTGATCAATGTAATATAACAGACAATCAATGTTGCATGTGACAAAAGAAAGACGTTTTGTGTGCGTGAGTGCGCGCGCGCGCGCGCGCGTGTGTGTGTGTGTGTGTGTGTGTGTGTGTGTGTGTGGGTGTGTTTGTGTGTCCCTCGATTATGGGATAAGGCACATTGCAGTTAACAAGGTGTGGAGATTGAATTTTGGAAGGCTGGACTGAGCAGAAGCACTCCCCCATTCAGCAAGCACACAAACACACACACAGACACAGACAGACACACACACACACACACACACACACACACACACACATACACGCACACAGACAGTCGCACACAGACACAAAGACTCACTCACACACACACGCATTCTGTTTTATGCAGGACTACAACTAAGCAAGCATGTATGAAACAAATGCCACGCTGGCCCTGTGGGATACTAAAAATAGATCCATGTCACGTATCGCACAATGGAAACGTGGAGAGGTACTCACTCGGTATAAACAAGCATGCGTACGTTTGCGGAGTAAGTGATGCAAATGAAGAGAAAACGATGGTGCAATGGGATTTGATTCCCGTCTGTACATACAACCATGAAACACAAGTTGGCAGCGAGCGACTGCTAAGTATTTAATCATGAGCCGACAGCTTGGAAACTTATCCGAGCTATAGGCTACATGTGCAGGGAAATGTCGAGCGACTTCCCATGCATCTCAGACATCACGCTCACAACAACATCGCTGTTGACTAATAAACAAATAAAAACACAGCAACAACAGATGCAGTGGAGGACTGCTCCTAAACCACGTCAGAGGGAGAATTCAATACAGCAATAAACGATGTGCTTTTCAAAAAATCAATCCAAGAAGTGGAAAAACACATCTCGCCTACAGTTCGTTACAACATGTCTCCCGGATTGTTCGTCGTAAATAACCATTCATATCGACACAAATCATAAATCGACATTAGTATTAGTTCCACATCAATATACTATAAAGGGATTGTTATTATCTTTACAAGGGTGGCTAATTATGCCAATGATCATGACAAGAATGAAGAAGATGACTTATAGGGGTGGGGAAATGTTTTAAAGAGGTTTAAGCAGGCGGTGGTTTAACAGTTTAAATCAATAAAATGGGCAAATGGCCAAATACCTCCCAAGTTTATCCTCTTGTGTTACCACTGGAGGATGCCAGGATGCCAAATAAGCTACTTCGAGAGAGGAACATACAGAAAACATACTTGACTCACTATAGCAAAGTGTTAGCGACACCAAGTCAAACGCACTCGGTAATTAAGTAAATCTGCATAGCGGCATTAGTCACTATTAGCATAGTGTATTACTGTTGAACACAGCGAATCATCTCTGCTTTCAGCGCGATCAGGGTCTGCAGTTGAAGTGGAAATAATCAAAAAAAAGGGGGCCTTAAAGCCGTTAAACCCTAATTCAAATATATATGCTAATTAATCTGGATTAATATGTAATTTATGCAAATTTGTCATTTCCATGTAGGTTTTTTCTGGTCCATTGTTTGTTTATTCCCCCTCCTGGTGGTGGCACCGCCACCACCACCACCTCACCAAGGTTCAACAGACGCATTGTTAGATGTGCAGCGGGAGTCAGGATGGCAGCCGACAGAGACTGTTCCATTATGTGGAGTCGGAGGAGGGGGAGAAAACCCAGTGGCTCCGTGAAGCTCTTAGCTGTCTCTTGTCAGATCTCTCACTTCTCCCATCCATTAGTTCCTCCTCATCATTCTGCCTCTGCCCTTCTCCCCTCCCTCTAATTTTAACCCATCTTCTCCCCTCCATTTTTTGCGTGTGCTTTCTTCCCCGCGTGATTGTATCTATCGCTCTGACTCGCTTCGCGCGCGCACTCCGGATCGCTTCCTCCAGCCCCCGTGGCGGATTTCCCGCAGCATTTCAATTGGCTCCTAAAAATAACCATCTTTTTCTTTTATTCACACTGGCTTTTGTTATAATGCAGCCCCTCTTTGCGGGCAGTCTAGAGGTCAATCCATTATCTCAGAGCCAGCCGCACAAGCTGCTGTCTGACTCCTCGTCTCGACACACCTCTCCCTTCTCCTTCCACTGTATAATGTCCGCACAGCCTCACGACGCTCAGACCGCCGTCCACCAGCTAAAACTGTATCGAGCTAATCAGCTTTAAAAACGGAATCTGTATCAACCATTAATACAAAATAAAGTCATAATCGTCTGCAAAATTAATGCTTCAGTATTGTGAAGTGAATATGCCATGGTGGCATTGTCAATGTGCCATTTACTAGAAAGAAGGTAAAACATTCTGCATGGCCCAGGCTGCTTAAATTACATTTTTAAAGACTATTACTATATTAATAAATTCAGTTTGCATGATAGCCGTAATAAGTGTACAGGATAAAGTGACCGTCAGCCAACGGATTTACAATAAAGGAGCAGATAAACGTTATTAATTTTTGGACACGGTCACAAAAAAAGGTAAGATAGGCATATTTTTATTGCCATTCCTGTCTCTCGCTGCGTTCATTTCCATACGGCTACGACACCCTAATCCTATATTGGCAATAATGTAATTTTTCCACTAAAAAGATGAAAGATCAATATCCACTCAGGGCTGCGCGTTAACGGGGCAAAGCAGGGGGGAATAATACCGTCCACCTCATCACTGCTGATATATGGTCTGGTCAGACGCCACGGATGATAATGAAATTGTTGAAAATGTACAATTTATGTGTCAATGAGTTAGCCTGTATGGGGCATTCAGCACAGTCCCCACAGGCCATTGTCAAACCGGGAGCATTAGCAACGTTCTCTGGGTAACATTAACCTTTCTACATGGGCTTACCAATATCTCATCACGGCCCCGTCACCCAGCCTGTGCTTTTCACAACGGCCTCTTTGTGAGATTGGCTGTCTCTAAAGGCCTTTAAAACATACATGGACATTAGATAAATGATCATTGACCAAGTCCATCATTTGGTGCATTTACAGACTATTTCTTTGAGTTACACCTTTTCATCTCCCTCGCCGAGCCTCCGTATCCAGGGGCCTCTTTGTTTCCAGGGGCCTCTGCTCCACTAAAAGTCTGAATTATTTTCGGGAGCCACAAGTAAAGTCTACATTGTTGATGCTGACGTTTTAATTTAAGGGTCAAGGACTCATAAGATAAGATGGCCACTGAGATTACTAATATGAATATAAAGATAAAGGGTCGTTTTAAGTATGTGAGGATTTTAGGGATGTGAGGATTGATGGTGAACGAGATCGTATCATACAGGTTTAGATGATCATACAGTGGAGTCTTCATAGGCTTTCATTATTGATGTTTTGGGAATGTAAAGCCATGTTAAATATTACAATGAATGCTTGTTGTAAAGAATCTATGAAAATCTCATCATGTGATATTTGTCACATATATATCTTAACAACATCTCTGTTCAGTACATAATTTGTTATGAGACACAGTTCAAATGATCCCCTTGACCTCCACTAATACAGACAATGAAGCAGAATTGTTATAGTTACCCCAGGTTGTATGTTGGCCAGTTCTCAATCTCAGTTGGATATTAACCAAGCATCTGCTAACTGTATTCTAAATGTAATGTTAATTTAAAGGCCCTTAATGTTCTGCAAACAAATATAACGTTTTTTAAATATCTGACTACTTTTTTCCTTTCTGTGTGCTTTTTCGTAATCACCTGGCAACTACAACTTCAAAATATATTAAACATATACAGTACATACATATTCTATAGTATAGACAGCACTTGGCAAACTATGTGTCTCTTTATGTGAACATTCATGGGTATATCTATTTCTGTGTCTGTCATGGCTTGGCTTTGGCACTGCTGCATGCATTTGTGTGTTGCTTCTAAGTATATGTGTATGCGTTGCTTTTGATTGTTTGTGTGTGTGTTTGTGTTTCTATGTTGTGTGCATTTGTGTGGTTGTTGTTGTGTGTGTGTGTGTGTGTGTGTGTGTGTGTGAGTGTGTGTGTGTGTGTGCGTGCGTGCGTGCGTGTGTGTGTGTGTGTGTTCAGTTGTGCATACGTGTGTCTGTGTTTGCGTGTGGTGTGCATGTGTTTGGTTGTGCATGTGTGTGTCTGTTTGTTTGTGTGTGTGTGTGTGTGTGTGTGCATGTGTCTGTCTGTTTGTGTGTGTGTTTGTGTGTGTCTGTATGTGTGTGTGTCTGTCTGTGTATGTGTGTGTAGGGGGGGTTGTCTGTTGTCTGGTGTGTGTGGTTGTGCATTTAGTATGTGCATGTGTGTGTGTGTGTGTGTGTGCATGTGTGTGTCTCTGTTTGTGTGTGTGTGTTTGAGTGTGAGAGAGTCCAAGTGAGTGTGTCGGGGGGTTGGTTGTTGTGGTGCCGGTGATTGGGTCTGCAGGCCTCCTAATGAAGGTGTGTGTAATAAAATCAGTGCACTAGGGTCCTCGCCTTGGCCCCGCCTCTCTCCAACTCCATCTGATTGAAAAATGGAACAGCTGTGATGATTTAATTTACATGTTAATAACCAACGGGCCTCCAGAAAATCGTCCAATAAACGCCTTTTTATTACCGCCTGTATCTGCTCTGACACAGGGGAGCGAGCGAGGGAGCGAGATAGGGGGCTGGGGGGGCGAGAGAGTGATAGAGAGACAGAGAGAGAGATGGAGAGGCAGGGAGAGAGAGGGAGAGAGAGGTGTAGAAGGAGGAGGGAAAGGCGACTGTAATTAATTGTTTTAAGCGATTCTATTAAAACAAAAATTATCTGCCCGAGATGTGTTTGGAATGAACATTGACTACTTGGCAAGCCGTCGCTGGATGTGGGTAGTAGTGTGTGTGGTGGGTGGTGGTGGTGGTCGTGGTGGTGGTGGAGGTGGTGGTGGTGGTGGAGGTGGTGGGCGGTGGTGGCGGTTGGGAATGGGTACTGAGGAGGGTGGTGAGGGCTGTTTCCTCTCCCCAGCTCAAGCTAATCTGTGAATTATACTGTTCTAAACAGGTTTTCGTGAACTCAATTTCGCTCGTGGAATTTGATGATATTCTGCGAAAGCAGATTTCATCTTGCTGCCATGTCTAAGAGACAGTATTAACTTGTCAGCTCAGGGGGAACGGGAGCTTATTCGCCGTGTATGTGTGGCGCCTTGTGACGCTAACTCTCCCCGCGCGCCGCACACACGTGGCACCTCTTTAGCTAAGCTGCCGTCACAATGGTCCATCAAGGCACACCGCCTCCCAGAGGTGAGCTCTCGGTCCTGTACGTCTCGTTACGGTTGACTGTCCCGTCCTCATCATCATCATCATCATCATCATCATCATCATCACCATCATCATCAGCATTGTCCCCTTCCTCGTTGCTATCACCATCGACCATCGTCGAGGAGCGATCCAGAGGAATCACGTCACCCTGTCCTCAGATGAGCTCGGTCCAGTGAGCGACACCACCGGTAAAGTATGGTGGTGGTCCTTCGAGGGATCAGGACCCTGCTGAAGGAACCCACGAGCAAGGCACCGGGAGAGGGATGGCGGCGACGCACACCACGTCCTCCGACGGCGGCGGCGAAGCGTTCTCCGCTCTCATTGGCTCTCCCGGGCCTCCTGGGTGCGGCTGTTACATCACCGGCACTTAAGCACTATTGGAGTTTGAGGATTTTTCTGATGTTTACTCAGTAGGCTGTCCCCGAGGATTTCACTCCAACCCCCTCCCCCCCTCCCCCACAAAGCCCCCTGCTCTCCCCCACAAAGCCACCCAGGGACCTCCACCCCCCCACATCGAAAAAATTAAATAGACAGAGAAACAAGGGGGGGAGGGGGGGGCTTCTTGTGCTCATCTTTCCCACCCCTGCTCTATTCTCTCTCTCTATCTTTGCTGTTTACTCCTCCTATCCTACCCCCCGCCATACCCCCCTCCTACACACACGCGCACACACACACACACACGCACATACACACATACACACATACACACATACACACAGACACACACACGCACACACACACACACAGACACATACACACACACACGCACACGCGCACACACACACACACACACACACACACATACACACACACACACACACACAGACACAGACACACACACATACACACACACACACACACACACATACACACATACACACACACATACATACACACACACACACACACAGACACACACACACACACACACACACACACACAGACACAGACACACACACACACACACACACGCACACACACACACACACACACACAGAGCCTACACACCCCCGCCCCCCCTGTGTCCTCAGAGAGGTGGCCCAGCCATACCGGCCATTCATGGCATTGTCAGGCCAGCCACATGTCCACGTCTCTCTCCCCGCTTCTCAGGGGACGCGGTGGAGGGGGTGAGGATCGGGGGGTGATCGGGCGGGGGGTGGGGGGGGGGGGGGGGGGGGGGGGGGGGGGGGCGGTGGGCTTGCTGGGTGGGAACAGTAATTAAAGAATAGAGGGAGCGTAAAAAAAAAAACAATTGAAGAGGAAGAACAAAAGACTCATGAAACAAAAGGAATAGCAGATTAGTCCGGGAAGGGGAAGAGGAGCAGGGTGAGGTCTGTGGAGCTGGGGGGGGGGTGGGAGGCTTGGGTTTTCTTACAGTACAGTACGACACAACAGTTCAGAGGAGGGATCTGTGAACCTCCCAACCCCTCCCAGCCCTCCCCCTCCGCGGCCCTGTCGCTGCAGAGCGCGCTGCGGGGAACGGTTTGTCGGGGAGAGGGTTCGTCTTCATCCCCGTGTTGTGCGCCCGTGGTCGCAGCCGAACCCACAAGCCCGTCCCCACGGTTGTTGTTGTCGTGTCACCGGCGCTCCTTGTCACCGCTTTTTGATCACAGAACGAGCGTTTTATTGACTTGGCGCCGGGATGGCGTGTGACACTACGGAAGCAGCCCGCTGAGATTCGACACACAGCCTGAGCCGGGAGAGAGAGAGAGAGAGAGAGAGAGAGAGGTGCACCCGGTGCCCTTAGGCCCTGTCATGGCAAACAGGCGAGCTAACAGCCGAAGACACACACCTAAAGCTGTTTACCCCTCGGTGCTTGAAGCAAAGGGATGTGGATGTGGCGTGGCAGAGAGGGAGGGGGAAACCTAGCTCAATTTATGCTAATAACAGATTTCCGCGTGGCTTTTCAGTCTATAAGCGAAAAAATACGCTCACTGTCGTCGTCGTCGTCTCTGCGGCGGCTGAGACGGTGAAGGGGAGAGTAATGCAGACAGCGAGATCAGTGGTGGAGGTTGGTGGTGGGGGGGAGGAGACGGTGGGAGGAAGAGAGGGAGGAAGACGCAGAGAAAGCACGAAAGAGAGAGAGAGAGAGAGAGCGAGAAGGGCAGTAAACAGAGGGATCATCACGTACGTGCTCCACATTCCAATGTGGAGCGCGCGGTCCAAAAGTTCTGGGGTGGTTTCCTCGCGGTGGCGAGGTAAAAGGTCACTGTACGTGGACAATGACGCCAGCGCGCCCACTATTGACGGGGAGGGGCCAGGGGCATTGTGGGAAGGGCAGAGAGCGGCTCCCACTGCCAGTCATGCTTGTGTGGTATTTGCATGGGCTGCCAATCACCCTGGCGAGGAATGCATCGGGGGTCGGCGGGGTCGCGACAGGCGGAGTCGGACCCCAGAGCGAACACAACAAGCCCTGACGCATCAAAGATGGTGGGCTCAAGTGTCTCCGTGTGTGTGTGTCCAAATCTCCTGTGTGTGTGTGTGTGTGTGTGTGTGTGTTCGTGCGCGTGTCCAAATCTGCTGTGTGTTTGTGTGTGTGTGTGGCCAAATCTGCTCTGCGTGTGTGTGTGTGTTTGTGTGTGTGTGTGTGTGTGTGAGTGCGGGTGCATATACATTGTGACGGATGAAAACTATCATACTAGTATCGAAGCCGTAAAGGTAACCTTGAGTGGCGCGGCCGCTGAACACACCAGACGCTCATCAACATACGTCAAAGCCGCGCGGCAGTAGGAATATATTTTCCAAATCCAGAACAGTTGATCCGGTTTTTTCCGAACGCCAGCCGCGGCCGGCGGGCGTCGTCGAGGCGACCTTGCCCCTCATGTGGAGACGCTAAATTGCGTGCGGGTGGATGCTCTGTCTCCGTCTCCGCGTCACCTTAAAGCCTGGCAGCCGTTCTCGAAGGAGTTGGTGTGACAGTCTGGGTGTGTGCTAGGACCCGCTCAAGCAGCCCCGGAGGCCCCCAGCAGACCGCCAGCGTGAGCAGTGCTGTGAAATGGGAGGAGGAAGAAGGCAAATTGTTTGTTCCGTGGGCCCTGACAGCAGGCAACGGCACCCCAGTATTAGCTAAGGATAAAAGTAATGGGATTTGTAGTGGTGAGGCAGCGTGTGTCGTAAGGTGCTGTTGATGGGAGATAGGGAGGGAGGGAGGGGGGGAGGGAGGGAGGGAGGGAGGGAGGGAGGGCGGGGGGTCGCTACCTCTAAAAGCTGATAAGTATCTGTGGGAAGGGGAGGCCAGGGAACAGGGCAGCCGGCCGTGGAGCCAGTCTCTGATAAATACCTTTTTCCCCTCTGACTCCACGGTGTGCTGATATCCGTTGCTATCGAGTTAATACGATTTTGGTGGTCAGGAGTATGGAACGAAACCAAATGCATATCATATGTACAGTGTGTATAGTATTATGCTACTTACCTTCCTAGTAACACAAAGTGGGAGCTTTAGGGCCTTTAGTGAAATGATCGCAGCATGGCAACTGAAGATTGTTTTAGATCTTCATGTTTCATTTGTCGGACGGAATTGGTCGGATGGAATTTGTCGGACAGAACCAAGAAACCAATCCCATAAACGACCAACGCATCCTTCTACTTCTTAAGGGTTCTTTATGTATAATGTATATAAATATGTACCGTCAACAGGACTGAATGCATTTACGTGTTCATTTTAGGAGCTCTTCTTCTGAATAAAATGTCAGTAAAGCCATAAAACATAGACACCCAGAATAAAAAATGGCTGTGCATTATATTTGCCCGTGTTGATGATGCTGGGGGCTTCTGTTCCTCGGACCACTATCTGGGGGTGCCCCCATTGAGCTGGACTCTGCCCACCACTCCTCTCCGCTGACACCCACAAACCTGGACGGGAACCTTTGGTTCCCTGGGATACACACACCATCTGTTTCCAATTAAACTTACACAGAGGGCTCCCACCACCACCACCACCACCACCATCCACCAGCAAAAATATATATATA